>NW_027397101.1:18174802-18176995 GCF_003265705.2 Callorhinus ursinus
CTCTAATTTCAACTGTTTGAGGAACCTCCATACTGTTTTCCAGAGGGATTGCACCAGCTTGCATTCCCACCAACAGTGTAGGAGGGTTCCCCTTTCTCTGCATCCCCGCCAACATCTGTCGTTCCCTGACTTGTTAATTTTAGCCATTCTGACTGGTGTGAGGTGGTATCTCATTGAGGTTTTGATTTGGATTTCCCTGATGCCGAGCGACGTTGAGCACTTTTTCATGTGCCTGTTGGCCATTTGGATGTCTTCTTTGGGAAAATGTCTGTTCATGTCTTCTGCCCATTTCTTGATTGGATTATTTGTTCTTTGGGTGTTGAGTTTGATAAGTTCTTTATAGATTTTGGATACTAGCCCTTTATCTGATCTGTCATTTGCAAATATTTTCTCCCATTCTGTCGGTTGTCTTTTGGTTTTGTGGACTGTTTCTTTTGCTGTGCAAAAGCTTTTTATCTTGATGAAATCCCAATAGTTTATTTTTGCCCTGGCTTCCCGTGCCTTTGGCGATGTTTCTAAGAAGAAGTTGCTGTGGCTGAGGTCGAAGAGGTTGCTACCTGTGTTCTCCTTTAGGATGTTGCTGGACTCCTGTCTCACGTTAAGGTTTTTCAACCATTTGGGGTCTATTTTTGTGTGTGGTGTAAGGAAATGGTCCAGTTTCATTCTTCTGCATGTGGCTGTCCAATTTTCCCAACACCATTTGTTGAAGAGACTGTCTTTTTTCCCTTGGACATTCTTTCCTGCTTTGTCAAAGATAAGTTGACCATAGAGTTGAGGGTCCATTTCTGGGCTCTCGATTCTGTTCCATTGATCTATGTGTCTGTTTTTGTGCCAGTACCATACTGTCTTGATGATGACAGCTTTGTAATAGAGCTGGAAGTCCGGAATTGTGATGCCGCCAGCTTTGCTTTTCTTTTTCAATATTCCTCTGGCTATTCGGGGTCTCTTCTGGTTCCATACACATTTTAGGATTATTTGTTCCATTTCTTTGAAAAAAGTGGATGGTATTTTGATGGGGATTGCATTGAATGTGTAGATTGCTCTAGGTAGCATTGACATCTTCACAATGTTGGTTCTCCCAATCCCTGAGCATGGAACGTTTTTCCATTTCTTTGTGTCTTCTTCAATTTCTTTCCTAAGTATTTTATAGTTTTCTGAGTACAGATCCTTTGCCTCTTTGGTTAAATTTATTCCTAGGTATCTTATGGTTTTGGGTGCAATTGTGAATGGGATCGACTTCTTGATTTGTCTCTCTTCTGTCTTGTTGTTGGTGTATAGGAATGCCACTGATTTCTGTGCATTGATTTTATAGCCTGCTACTTGACTGAATTCCTGTATGAGTTCTAGCAGTTTTGGGGTGGAGTCTTTTGGGTTTTCCACATAAAGTATCATATCATCTGCAAAGAGTGGGAGTTTGACTTCCTCTTTGCCGATTTGGATGCCTTTGATTTCTTTTTGTCGTCTGATTGCTGTGGCTAGGACTTCTAATACTATGTTGAATAGCAGTGGTGATAGTGGACATCCCTGCCACGTTCCTGACCTTAGGGGAAAAGCTCTCAGCTTTTCCCCATTGAGAATGATATTCGCTGTAGGTTTTTCATAGATGGCTTTTATGATATTGAGGTATGTACCCTCTATCCCTATACTCTGAAGAGTTTTGATCAAGAAAGGATGCTGTACTTTGTCAAATGCTTTTTCTGCATCTATTGAGAGGATCATATGATTCTTGTTCTTTCTTTTGTTAATGTATTGTATCACGTTGATTGATTTGCAGATGTTGAACCAGCCTTGCAGCCCAGGGATAAATCCCACTTGGTCGTGGTGAATAATCCTTTTAATGTACTGTTGGATCCTATTGGCTAGTATTTTGGTGAGAATTTTTGCATCCATGTTCATCAAGGATATTGGTCTGTAATTCTCCTTTTTGATGGGGTCTTTGTCTGGTTTCGGGATCAAGGTAATGGTGGCCTCATAAAATGAATTTGGAAGTTTTCCTTCCATTTCTATTTTTTGGAACAGTTTCAGGAGAATAGGTATTAATTCTTCTTTAAATGTCTGATAGAATTCCCCTGGGAAGCCATCTGGCCCTGGGCTTTTGTTTCTTGGGAGATTTTTGATGACTGCTTCAATTTCCTTAGTGGTTATAGGTCTGTTCAGGTTTTCTATTTCTTCCTGGTTCAGTTTTGGTAGTTG
>NW_027397101.1:18181995-18289554 GCF_003265705.2 Callorhinus ursinus
CCTACCTTCCAGTAAGTGGTCGCTTCTCTGTTCAGATAGTTGTTGCTACTCTCCTCTTTGATCTCCTGTTGAGTTCGTAGGTGTTCAGAATGGTTTGATCCCTGTTCAGCTGAATTCCTGAGACCAGACGAAATCCAGGTCTCCTACTCCTCCGCCATCTTGCTCCGCCCCACGTGTTATCTTCTTCTTATAATTTAGATCTTCCCTGATTTTCAGATATCCATTTTTAGTTGGTTGTTAACTTACAGAGTTGCCAGGGTTCGGTCTAAGGGTCTCCATGGGGAGGTAAAGGGAATATAGTGTATGACTGGTGTTTGTTTCACAGGTACTGTTTTTCATTCATTTCTGGGTGCATAATGCTGCTTTGAATGTTTGAGATTATTAGAAATCTGACCTTTTTGGTAAGTGGGATCATTTTAGTGATAAGGTATCAAAAAGATTTGGAGGTTATCTAAAGTTGTTATCTATGAGAGTTTGTGCCACTCTCTTTAAATTCTAAAATCAAAATAACTTTTAAATTAAAAAACATAAAATGGTTTTAGACTTAGGTTGTGGGATCAAATAGAATGTTGAAATGCTACCGTCTTCAAAGGTTAGAAGGTAGTGTCCAGAGAAGAGGTGTTTGTTAGGGAAAGACAGTTAACTGGAAAAATCATACAGTTCATCTGAGAATAAATGCATTTTGATGAAAAGTGCCATCCTCCATCTCACCTGTCCTCTTGAGGGCTGTAGTCTGTAGTTCCACAGCATATAAACTGTGTCAACAAAGCCTCTAAATGACCTAGGTATGAGGCCTAACTTGAGGATGAATATAAGAATTAGTGTCTTTGTTTTTCTGTTGACACCAGGAAGAGTAAATGGCATTTTCTGAGGTAGTTGTAAGAAAATTGACTGAGGTGAGTTGTCAGAAAAACCTTTTTCTTATTTGCTACGTGAAAGTTTAGAATTCTAGCGGTGCCTGGGTGGCTCAGTCAGTTAAGCGTCCGATTCTTGATTTCAGCTCAGGTTATGATCTCAGGGTTGCGAGATCGAGGCCTGCGTCAAGCTCTGCATTGGGCATGGAGCCTGCTTAAGACTCTCTCTCCCTCTCTCTCTGAAGAAAAAAATTTAGAATTCTATCCTGAAGATTTAACAGTGTGCCAGCAGACATTAAATTTCTTCAAAATCTCCTGGTAATAGAACTGTAAACAATGCTAAATGAGACAAAACAGAATGTTAAGATGTTAATGTGTACAGAGGACTAATTTTTTAAGGTTGTGTTGAAAATTGGGATAGCCATGATTAAATAATTAAGTAATTGCATTTAAACATTGGTTGTAGTCATTGTGAGTTAGGCCTCATGGTCCTCAATCTGTATCTTCTAAGATTTTCGTTCTTGATGACCAGGAAAACATAGTATGTCCGTCATTATTAGAGCAGCTCGATATCATCGCTTGTCTTTCACCCTCCCTCTCTCCCTTCCTCCTTGCTTCCCTTATTCTGCCTCTTTGATTTGCACTTAGTTTTGGGGGCCATAAGGGTGCTAGTGGAGCATGGGAGGGGAACGCATCAATCAGAATTCTAGGGCAGAATGTTGAGAGGAACAATGGCAAAGTATGCTTTTTTTTGGTCCAGATATTTTACCAGGTGATACATGCTACCGTTCTTTTCCTCATCCTTGTACTTTATTTTAAAAGATTTATTGTAAAAAAGGTATTTTAAAAAAGTATTTATTGTTAAGACATAGTCTTGGGCACTAATAGCTAAGATTTCTAAAAAATATATCTGTTAAAGTGAGGAGTTATAGGGGCGCCTGGGTGGCTCAGTTGGTTAAGCATCCGACTCTTGATTTCAGCTCAGGTCATGATCTCAGGGTCGTGGGATCGAACCCCGTGTCAGGCTCTGCGCCCAGCATGGGGTCTGCTTGAGGACTCTCTCTCTTTCCCTCTCTCTGCCCCTCTCCATGCTCTCTCAAAAAAAAGCTAGGAGTTATAAAAAGTTCTTTTTTAAAATATTTAGCAGATGAGATACTTTGCATCCTCCATCATGGGTTTATTTCGGGTTGGTGGTAGTCTGAAACCACAGGGTTTTTTTTGGTTGTTGTTGGGACTTTCATCATTGCCTTTTGAAAATGACAGGATGACATATGAGAACAAGGAGATGCATCTGTATGAAGCTTCTGCTACACAGAATCTCATATTGAGGAATCTCATAACTCCTTACTCCTTAACTCAGCTGAAAATATTCATGAATTAGTCCTTCTGGGAATGATCTGGTATCAATGATCTGAACTGATGCTAAGTAAAATCTGATTCTTTACAAACTAGGCATGATTCATAAAGTCTTTTTTCCAGTTTTGTTTTTAATCATTTCTTCCTTTGTTTATTCTAAGGAAGAAGATAAAATCATTACGGAGTCAGTATCCCAGGAGTTTGAAGAGGTTATGCAGCTTTACTGGAAAGTAATAGAGCTGGTCACAGACAGATGAAACCCTTGCCCCATAGATACAAATTGCAGAGGTAGCTGGAATTGTCATTATTTTATCCAATTGTGTTTTTCGCAAGGAATACACAATTTTCCTTTCTTGTGAAGGTTGAAAAAGGCTGGAAGTGCTTCTAGAATTCTTGTCTAGAATCACCATTTTGTGTGAGCTCTCGGCCCTCAGCTCTTCGGGTGCATTGGCTTCTCATCTGTAACACGGAGGTGATGAGACCTGCCCCACTGCATCTTGGGGCAATTGTGAAGGTCATATGATGTACATGAAAAATTTTGAAGATTAAACAGCACTAGTAGATATTTTTTAAATTGTTTTTGTTTGAATATTTGGCATATAAACGTTCCTTAATCAGGTGTGTGCTTGCTTAGTTTTCAATTTCCGGTGGAGATTTTTTCCTAAAAACGAGCAAGGCAGTCAGATTATAGGGAAGTTGGCAACCACGAGTCTGCAATTTTCTGTATGTCCTTGAGTTTGCTGGAAACATCGTGTTGATCAGAATGGGAATTTCTTTCTTAACAGCATAGTATTTGGAAGAGATAAGAGGATTCTGTGTGTGGGAAAGAGGCGAGCAGCATACTATTGGAGAAAGCCTTTGTGGAGAGTCAGAACGCCTGGATTCAAGTCCTGACTGTAGGTTCAGCATCAAGCCCCCATTTCCTGTGCAGATGCAGACGGCGCAGACTGTCCTGCTCTTGCTCACAGGATGGTGGGGAGCTCAGATGGGATGATGTGCATGCGAGGGTGCTTTTTACGGTGTAAAATGCTGTGTCAATATAAACTGTGTTGGACTGAACTGCAAACAGGCCTGGGGGCAGGACAAGGGACTTAATTAAGTACATCAAGGAATGTTTTAGCGTTTCAGCTCTTGGAGGTTTTTGACTGATGATTTGTTTGATGCAAATTTCACTTTAGTAGCCGAACAGAATGTTCACATTTTAGTATAAAGCTATGGTGAACACTTTGAATATACTTCTATTTGAATAATTATTATTCAAAGTAATTAAGGAATTACTAGGGTTTTCATATTTTCTTTGAACTCTGTGGCCTTTATTTACACCATTTATTTTTTTTAAGAGGGACTTCGAATTCCATCTCTGAAATGGTGACAATATTTGCCTGTGTGTGAAATGTTTCAGACACATTTAGTCAAAAACAAACAAAACCACAAAACATGAAAGTACAGAGCATTTTGTTTCTTTGTTTGGCTACAACATTCAGCTCTAGGTAGTTCAAGGCAGAAAAGCTGCAAAGTGATATGAACATAATTTCTTTGTCATTAATGTTAAGAAGCAAAAACTGAATCCCAAACCTGACCCTTCCTCTAGATTTCTTTTCTCATTTTTGTAGCCTATTTAAGTATAAGTATAACCTTACTAGATAATACCTCTTACTACTTATTATTGAGAGACCGAAGCCTGTGAGCACTTGAACTTTCAAGTGCTGCCACAGAATTGCTCTTCATTTTAGCTACTTGGACAAAAAACAGTGTTTGATGGACTGACTAGGTGAAGACCTGGAAAAGGAAGGGTTATCTACAAATTGAGTGAGTTTATTATGGCTTAGTGATTTGCTGATTGATTTCATTTGCTGTCAGTTAAGGCTCTCTTAATGTCAGTTTTCTTTGCATAATGCCTCGAAATAAAGACTGATGAAGTTCTTCAGATTGATGCCGCTTATATAAACTGACCCTGATTTGCCCTGTTTTACATGACAATTTAAGTGACGGCACTTAGAGGAAAATATAGCAATGAATATGCAACTTAAGGATTAAGGAAAATGCAGTGAATCATTCAGTCTAAAACTAGGTACAAAAGTAATTTCTGGTAATAATTCCACAGATGCCTTAAGTTTTATTAAACAGACTGTTATTACTTTGGGGTGTGTGTGTGTGTGTGTGTGTGTATAGAGAGAGGGGGAGGGAGTTGAATTGAAAAAGAACTGAAAGTGATCCTAAATCTTTTCAAATTATGGTAAATTTTCCTTGCCCCACTTATTTAAACTTGGAGTTATCAAAATCACAGTGTAAAAAATGTTTTATTTGAGGTTGCATAAATGCTGTAATTTATGTAACCAATGAAATGTAGGGTGAGTAATTTTGAAACTTTAAATGATTTTTGTCAGTTTCAGAACCTTCTAGTAACAGCAGAAGTAGCTCCCCACCCCACCCCCCAAAATGGCCACAAGTCTCATCATATGGACTAAAAGGAGGCATAACTTCCGGGTGGCAGACTAACTTAAGAAAACTCAGTGAGGAAAACATGGAATGCTAACATTTCACTCCTTTTCTGAGTGAGGACTCCTTAACTCACACTTTCCCCTTTTCGCTGGGGAATATATGATGCCACTTCAGTGTTGCAGGGTAGTATTTTGTATAGAGTATATTTTATAGTGCATATTAACCATATTAATCATGAACCTGACTTGGTGTAACTTCATGAGGATTAGAAGGAGGACACAGGGGAGCCTGAGTAGCCCCGTCGGTTGAGCATCTGACTCTTGATCTCAGCTCAGGTCTTGATCTCAGGGTCCTGAGTTCAAGTCCCATATTGGGCTCCATGTTGGGTGTGAAGCCTACTTAAAAAAAAAGGAGGACATAGAACACAAGTCTCTGTAGTGGGTTCTGCTCATGTGGTGGGAGCTTTGCAAACCAACACTGAAGCCTAAGTGGTATCTGTGACATATTTAAAAGAGGCACATGTTCTATATTTGCAAATAAGGCTTAAAATGGTCCTCCGGCCTTAGATCTTTGGTTGAATGTTATCTGGTAGAATGATTTGCCCACAAAATTTAAAGTCTAAAGAAGAAACTCCCATGTTTTGAAACTTTCTAAAATTGAGAAGGAAATGATGATGAAATTAAAACATGTACATGTTTAACTTTGTACATGTATTAAGTTATGTCATAGGACAAAAGAAAAAATAATCTTTATGAGATATTGAACACAGTGTCTTATGCAAAGCTGCCAAAAGATAGCAGTCATTATTATTGCTATTATTATTATTATTATTATTTTTAGAGAGAAAGAGTACATGTGCACGTGAACAGGGGGCGGGGGGGGGTAGTGGGGAGGGGCAGAGGAAGAGGGAGAGGAAGAATCTTAAGCAGGCTCCATGCCCAGCATGGAGCCCAATGTGAGGCCCTATCTCACGATCCTGAGATCATGACCTGAGCAGAAATCAAGAGTCAGATGCTTAACCGACTGAGCCACCTGGGCGCCCCAGTCGTGATTATTATTATAGAGACAGTATGTGTGAGTTGAGGAATGTTATAATTCTTCATTAAGTGACAAGGAATTTTTGAAAGTTTTGGGTGCCTCATGTTATTACCAAGTTTATAATTACTGAAAATCAAGAGGTTAGATGATTTCTTGTTAGCATTAGGCAGTAATACAACCATGACTGATAAACAGTAAATTCAGGGACTATTACAGTTATTTTTCTTATTATGTCTTTGTGGTAGTATACCATGGTCAGTGGATCTTGGATGTTAAAATCCATGACTAAGAGACACATGATCACAGTTAAAACCTTAGTGAAAGAATTTGTTAATACAGAAGTTACCGGTTTACTAATGCCAACATGAATGTCCACTTAGATTGCATTTAAAACACTATACAAGATGGTTATATCCATCAAATTTCTCTGATTATAGATTCATACCAATCTGAATAATTACCTAACATAAAACTTAAATCTTTAGACTTGCTAAATGACAGTTTAAAAAGAAATTTACATATAAAACTAATAATACAAACTAGAAAACTTCTGAAAAATCACTCTCTGACACATCAAATTTTATACATATGTGTATATATAGATCACTTTGTTATCAAAAACATGGTACATGCAATAATATTCATTATAAGTACTTCATTATACTGAACACACCCAAATTTCTTTAAAAAATTTTTTAAATTTATTTAAATTCAATTAACCAACAGATAGTGTATTATACTTTTAAAAAAAGATTTATTTATTTATTTTGGAGAGAGGGAGTATGCTCCCTTCCCCTGCTCTCTCTCAAAAAAATTGATTTGATTTTGACATCCTCCCTTAATTTTTACATGGTTGTAATAATTAGCAGGTTAGCTAGAAACCATATGTGCGTCTGTGCGTGTATGTGTGCGCGTGTATGTGTGCGCGCACGTGCGTGTGTTGATTTCTGGCTCCACTGGAACTAGCAGAATGTTGCATCTAAATTTTACACAATAAATGATTAAATAACTCATTAGAATCCTTTTGCTTGTGATACTTAGAGAAAGTATCTCTTTCTCCACGTACTCCAGTGAAATCATGACCCTATAAATATAAGTATATATAGTAACAATCCCAAATGATACCATTTTTTTTTAATAACATGAGAGTTGTTTGTCATCCTTCAGGCCCACAACTCCAGTCTGGAGCTCTGAGCTCCACAACTAAAACCTGGTGACTTGGAGGCAAAAGCCTGACCTGACCTAATCTTGTGGCGACACCTGAGAACTGACATGAGGCCCTTGATAGTCTCAGTTTCTCCCCCTTAGTGGGATTGTTTCAATGTTTTGCTGTAGAATGGATTTGATTAGAGGGGCACTGCCCTAGGAGAGGGCTACTTCACATACGGTCTGTGCCCCATATTTCCAAAATCCAAAAACTCCTAAGCTCCAAAACACATCTGGTTCCAAGGTTTCAAATAAGGGGTTGTGGAAGCCATACCAACATTGAAACAGATTCCGCACAAATAATGCATATTATCGCTACAGTGTAAGCTTTTTGTTTTTCTTATAATGAAGCACATTTGGCCTATGGGATGGTTTTGGGTTTTTTGTTTTGTTTTTTGAGGATAGCTGACACACAATGCAGGATTTAGTGTTTTGACAAGTTTACACATTGTGCTATGCTCACCACGGTGTGACTTCTATCTCTGTCTGGAGTAAAATTTAAGTTTAATGACTATTCTCTCTTGTCTTTGTTTGGGGTCATACAGGAAGGGTGTGGTAGTTTGTGCCACCTGGAAAACTCAAAGAGACTTCAGTACTTGTGTTATATGCAAATCAGATATGGCTCTAATAGGCTTTATCTTGCTCATGTCTAATACCTGTTTGCAAGCTAAACGTGCATCTCTGTTCCATGTGAGTAGGAATCTGCTGGGACATTCTCTTTGGGCCCCTCCCACATTATTCCTGAAAGCACAAGGGATGAAATTCCTTGTCACATAACCTGCTTATCCCTTTCACCTCTTACTATCTCTTCCCACTGGATAGGGTAATGCAGACTCTTCATTGCAGACTCATCAAGACCCTCATCAAGGGTCTGGTGAGGTTGGCTCTCCTGATAACCAGGCAGTTGCTCTAGGTAAAGAGGGCAAGGTCATCTGGGAGTCCAAGGGCCTGGTTGTTAATAGCCCCAGTTTCTGGTAATCTATAGGAGGCTTAGGAACCAGAATGCCCTTTGCTTCACAGTTTTCCACTTATGCTAGAGGAGAAATAGAAATGTCATTTGAGGGTATTTAGAGATCAGTGTGCACCAGGAAATTTGTTTTAGAAAAATAAAATGGCCAGCTCTCTTGATCATATACATTGGATATGGCTAATACCATTCAATCATATACTGAGCACCTGCCAAGTTCAAGGCATTGTGCTGTGTTCTGGGATACAAAGGTGACCTAAAAATCTTTTTTGGGGGAATATAGAATTTAAGAGTGATATGAGATGGAAAACATGATTGCTGTAGGAGAAGCATAGTTAAAGTACCATAACCTGTCCTTCAGAGATGAGTGAAATTTATTATTCCAAATTAGGAGCGGATTAGGAGAGTCTTCATAGAGGAGGTGGCATTTGGAGGGGGGCCTTGAAGGTTATATAGCTAAAAATACCCTTTTCTATAAAATGCTTTTGTTGGGAAATACAGTTGGGAAAACCTGGAGTGTGAATCCCAGCTGCTAGGTAGCTTGGCAGGAGTGAAATCTGTGGGATGGCCTCATCTCAATCTCATGATTGGTAATTATTTTTTTAAAGATTTATTTATTTATTAGAGAGAGAGAGCGTGCAAGCACACAAGTGGGGCTGGGGGAGGAAGGTCAGAGAGAGAGGGAGAGAATCCTCAAACAGACTCCCCACTGAGCCTGAAGCCCAACTCGGGGCTCCATTCTAGGACCCCGAGGTCATGACCTGAGCTGAAATCAGGAATGGGATGCTTAACCGACTGAGCCACCCAGGCGCCCCTCATGATTGGTAATGTTCTTTTCAGCTTTTGAAGTTCTACAATACTGTGAATAAATTATGGTCTCTGCAGGATTTCATGGATATCTTATTATTTGTTCCTTTGTAATGTACAAAAAGTAAATTAATTTCTTTAGCTGAATATCAGAAAGCACCTTAGAACCAGTTTGTCCTTAAAATAATATAATAACACTATCTTTTTGGAGATATAGTTTAACACCCTTCAGTGAATTTTGGTATAGAGGTTATAGGGATTATTGAATTGATAACCCTGACTGACGCATGTAGATTTACAAACCAAATCTGGTATATCAGAATCAGAATGGAGGGGCGCCTGGGTGGCTCAGTCGTTAAGCGTCTGCCTTCGGCTCAGGTCATGATCCCAGGGTGCTGGGATTGAGCCCCGCATCGGGCTCCCTGCTCCGCAGGAAGCCTGCTTTCCCTCTCTCACTCCCCCTGCTTGTATTCCCTCTCTCGCTGTGTGTCTCTCTCTGTCAAATAAATAAATAAAATCTTAAAAAAAAAAAAGAATCAGAATGGAATCATGGTAATAAAAGAATTAGCTCTTTTTTCTTTAAATTTTTTTATTGTTATGTTAATCACCATACATTACATCATTAGTTCTTGATGTAGTGTTCCATGATTCATTGTTTGTGCATAACACCCAGTGCTCCACGCAGAACGTGCCCTCTTTAATACCCAAAAAGAATTAGCTCTTAATAAGGGCCTAAGATATTTTCTTTCTTTTTCTCTTTACTGATTTGCCTTTCTTTAGGTAAATTGAAATTTTGTCATACTGGATTTAATTAAATCACAAACAAGTGCATCAAATTCTTATAATTCCAGCGAAATGGCTTTTTAGCACTTCTGTCCAAATTAACGTAAAGATACCAATTATAGATGTTCTTTGCTGAGATTCATAAATAAAGCTGACAGTGTTATGTGAAAAGAGGAAAGATGAAGCATTCACTATTGTGTGTCTATGTGTATGCATTTTCTTTGTATGTGGAAGTGTAGCTTAGATCAATTGCACTCTCTGAAAGTTGTTTGTTTTGAGATAATGGACTGAGCAGCTTTTCTTTGGTCATGAACAACTAGCTCTCAGCCCTTTAAGCCACTTATTTCTATAACTTTTCTTTTTGTATTAACACCACTCCTTTAAGGAAATTTGCATGCTGAATCCCCAAAAGATTAAAATGAGGCTGTGTCTTTGCTACATACACTACCAAATTTGATTAA
This sequence comes from Callorhinus ursinus, assembly GCF_003265705.2. Lineage (NCBI taxonomy): Eukaryota > Metazoa > Chordata > Mammalia > Carnivora > Otariidae > Callorhinus > Callorhinus ursinus. Next base: position 18,191,910 of record NW_027397101.1, read on the forward strand.
AGCAGCTGGGATCTTTGTAGGTTGATTATGAAACAGACAAACGGGAAGTGCTGGTTATCACTTTGTTCCGGCTCCCAAAAGTGTAAATCAGAAGGAGATTATTGGAATATAAAGTGCCCTTTGTTAAGCCCCAGATATCTTTTGAAGAAGATAAACAGGCATTCTCAGTACAGTCCACATTATTACTGAAATTGAAAGTCTCACTAACTCTAAAAATGAAGAACCATGCCAATATTACATATTGTTAATTGAATCAAGCTGAATGAGTATGTATGGGACTCCTGCTCTGTACCCAGCGCTGTGCTTGACAGACGGTTGGGTGACCGAAGAGGGATGTGCAATCAGAGAGGAATTACAAAACAGAACCTCAGAACACGAAAGGAACAAAACAAGCACTTATATGGGAACCATGAAGTGTGAACACGTATGCCAGCAGTCTTTGGAAAGTGTAAAAGTGGGGAAAGAGCCTCAGTGTACCACTAACCTTGTTTTATATTCTTCTAAAAAATTATTACTATTTTTTTAATAAGAAGAGCCATTTGGCTTTTTGGGGGAGATAATCTACTCAATTAGTGTTTTATCTACTCAGTTTCAATATGAACTTTAAACATGTATTATTTTCCCAACTTAAATGTAAATCTAAATATGCCAGTCCTCTCTTAATATACAGCTAAATGGCTGCCCATCACCCTTAAAATAAAATTCAAACTTCTCATCTTGCCCTTGGGCTCTTCATGATCTGGGCCTTGCCTCTCTCCAACTTTATCTTCTAACACTCTGCCTTTCATTCACTGAGTGTAGAGCAATACTGATGTTTTTGCTGTAACTTGAGCACACCGAGCATAGTCCCATTTCTGAGGCTTTGAGCTTGCTGGTCCCTTTACTTGGCATGCCTTATGCCAAATCTTCATGAGGCTCCCTCCTTCATTCATTCATGGCTTTGCTTAAGTGTCAAATGATGGAAGCCTTCTCTTGTCACTAAAATAGCCACTCTTCTCCCTTCATACTTCATAGCCTTGACCCTTTTTAATTTTCCTTCATAGCACATGACCGAATATATTTGTCCATTACCTGTCTTTCACTAGAATGTAAGACCCGTGAGCACAGGGGTTACTGCTGTATCCTCAGCACCTAGAACATAGTTAAGTGCTTAGAAATATTTGATGAATACATTAATGAATGAACTGAGATTTTCTCTATTGTGGCCTTCGTCAGAGGCAGAACCGTGTGCGTATTAAGGAAAAGAGCAAGGAGTTTGGAATTAGATGGACCTCTGATCCCCAGTTGTGCCACTTATTAGCAATGTGCTCTTAAGAAAGTTAGTTATGGACTCTGAGCCTCAGTAGCTTTATAGGTAAATTGTGCTAAATAATTCCTATTTCGCAAGTACAGGGTGAAGCTTAGAGATTATGCATTTTGCCACAGAAAACAGACTGTGTTCAGACTTGTATGTATATATGTTATTTAGGATAGCTAGAAAATGCCCTTCTTTTGGTTGAGGAGTCTAAATCATCCTGCACAGGTGTATCTATTACTTAAAATAAGGAGAGAATAGTAGTCAAAGTAACTCTGATCTCCAAGGACTGTACTGTTAAGTGTCAAAAGTGCATATAAACATTTCTGCCTGTCAGTGCCAGATGTTATGGTTTTGACATTTGGACAAAGCTAGACTGCCTGAATCCCAGCTCACACCATCACAATTGAATCCAAAAATTTATCTGTACACTCATACCATACCAAGTCTTATCTCTATGTCAATAGCATCCAAAGCAGCCTAATAATCCCCATTACAAAACTACCAGTGGTGTCAAGACATAGTAGGTGTTCAAGAACGGTAACTATAATAGTTTATTTTTTCCTGAAGGAGAGCTAAAGTAAGGAGGTGAAGCTTCTTTACGGTGTCCTATGACCCACAATAAACTCTGTGTTATCCACTAACTAAACTACTCTCACTTTATCAATCTTTGTTAATTAATAAACCCAGTGTCGTTGTATAATTTAGCATATGTTGAACATTTGGTATGTTGCTTAAATTTTTAAGTCCTAAAGCAAGGTAATTTATTATTATTATTTATTAATCCAGCAGTATCTTCTGAGATACTGAGATACTGAGAAATTCATTTCTTTTAGAGTTTTTTAAGATCACTGTTCTTTTTTATGACTTCACGTCCATATGCAAGAGTTTCCAGGAGAAACTTTTTTTTTTTTCTCAGTCTCTGATTATTTTGGTGATCTCTTTTCCATATTCTTGTAGGAAACCAATGTTAATGCTTATCCCTTTGGTCTTTCTTTACAGTAACCTTTAGCATAATAAAAGCAGTAATCACCAGCAGTCTAGAAGCTGCATTTAGCTTCAGGATTGGCTTTGACTCAGTTCTGGTTGGAAATAACATATTTGAAAGAGAATTGGTCTTGTTCTTGGCACATTCAAGTTGTATATGCCATGGTTGAGTGGAGGCCAGAAAAAAGTTTAGAGTCTAAACACGATATAAAGGAAACATCATTTAAAAAAAACCTGCTGCAGAAGTATTCCGCAACTCTGCTGAATATGGTTTCCCATGAGGCTCCTTCTCATACCTGAAAAGCTACTATATTTACATCCTTCAAAGTGGTGCCAGTAAAAATTTTGAGTGATGGCATAAGTCAGGTCCAGGGCCATTTCAAATGGCAAAAGGGGGAAAATGAAGTCTGATACTCTCTTTTTTCTTTATTAAAATAACACCGACAAAAACATACCTGAACTATATGCAATATGGCATCAAGTCAATTCATGCTATTTTGTCTTTAGTTGTACTTGACTAAGAAGTTTGTATATTTGCAACAAAATGTTTTCTTCTAATAACCTGACACATTTACACTCCTTAACATTGTCACTGTCATTACCGTAAAGCATTTCAGTGTCTGTAGGTACATTGCATTAAATATCTAGTTACACGTGTTTTTAACTATGCCGTGTACTAAAGAAGTAAGAACACCTAATCTTAAGTGGATAGCAGGGGTCCAGACCAGTCTCTAGAGGAAACATAGTAATTCTAGTACATGCACAAAAACCCCTAGAACATCTCGGGTCAAAAGTGGGCTGTCCAGGAATAGGAAAACATCTCGTATGAGAGAAAGGGGCAAAAGTTGGTTCACCCAAATCCTAGTTTCGACATAAAGGAAAGGTCATTTTTCTGCCAGGTGACTTTCCAGATATGACAAGATAAAAGCCTTCCCTAGGTAAAATGGAAATGAAATATAACTTCTTAGAGTCCTCTTCGTCCTGTGCCTATGTTTGGTATGCAGGGACCTCATACAGAATGAGAATTTATGAGTTAGAAGAACTAGTTCTGTGTGGGTAGGATTTGGGGTATTGGCATTTTGGGGTCTTGGTATTTTGCTTCTAATGTCTTTCACTAGTAGCATCAGATCCTCACTTAAGGCAGCTGTGTGAAATGCACAATACACTGCCACTTTACATGTATGAGTCAATTAAACACACTAGAAGTTGCTTTTCCAAATTTGGTCATTTTCCAAAGTAACCTACTGTATGAATAATAGAAGATTTGCTTTAATTTGTAAGCTTAATTTAATTTTTTTCTCATTAAAATAATCTCATGGCCTTCTTTCAAATTGCATTTTTCTAGCAACCAAAGAGGTTTTTAGGGGCAGTGTAGAAATTATGTGACATATTAGGACAGAAGAGAGATTCATGAATTTGCTGCAAGTGTTTATTGAACCCATTCTATAGAAGGAATGAAATGCTCAAGAAAATACCATCTGAAGTTCCTTTACTTGAAATAAAGATTTCTTTCCATTGCATAAGGAAAAATTGGTTGTTCGGAGTCAGCATGGTGTAATGATTATTGAGTTTGAGAACTTCAAGAATCCTGGTTTCATAGCAAAATTCAAGAAGGACTTTGCTTTTATACCCTTTCCGTCAGGAGAGGAGAGAGCATGGGTTGAATTGACAGTTAAATGAATGTTGTGATAGACTAGCTGTGCATTTTTTGAAACTTGGAAAGCCTAGATTAATTCTGCTGATCTTACTGAGAAACTTGGTATGATAGACAGCCCCAAACAAACCACATAAAACACTAAACCCCAAATATAAAGCAACCCCAGAAACTTGCAACACATGGAATGAGCATGGGCTTTGGAACTGAACAGACATGAATTTGAATCCCAGTGCTGCTCTTTATTAGCGAGGGGACCTTGGATAGGGTACTTAGCATCACTGAACCTTGGTTTCCTAATCTGTAGAGATAACATGTGTCTTACGGAGTCATTGCCAGAATCAGAAGAGTATGCAGAGCTCAGGCTGTGATGTTTGGCACATAGTAACTGCGGTTGCTTAGGACTGGGGTCCGGGCAAGCCTTGCATTATGGGAACTACGAAGGAAGCAGGAACACTTTTGGGCACAGATTTGAGCAAACCTAGGCTTTATTGACTGTCCTCCATCCCAACTCATTTGGTGATTCCTGGTGGTAGAGAGGGTGGGAGCTCACCTCCCTCATTGGCCTAACTTTTAGCGCAAACGTGGGGTTGACTTGGAGTGGAGGAATAGAGCTGGGTGCATAAGCCCCTCAGATTGCATCAACTCCTTTGAGGCCACAGCTGTCCTCTGGCCCCAGAATGGTTGGTGTTGCTGTGACAGTCAATGAGCAAGGGAGACAGATGTCTGCCCCCCCTCTCAGGTTGTCTTGCTCATGTGCCTGCCTAAAGGAGTCTTTGGGAAGTACAGGCAGAAGACGGGTTAAGATCTAAGAAGATCTAGTCTGGGCCTTTGCTGGATAAGCAGATATCATTTAAACTTTTTGGAAGAAGTTTTATTCTTCTCTCATTTGTTTCTAAAATTTTGTATCTACCCCTACATGAGCAGACTTTGCTTTCCTTTGCTTTTTGTTTTTACCTTTTTATTTTCAAATAATTATAGATTCACAAGAAGTTGCAAAAATAGTATCCTTCATCCAGTTTCCCCTGATGTTACATCCTACATAACTTTAGTACAATATCAAAGCCAGAAAATGGACATCGGTGCAGTGTGTGTGTGTGTGTGTATAGTTCTATGACATTTTATCACATATGTGTGTTTGTGTAGCCACCACCACACCCAAGATACAGAACTATGGCATTGCCACAAAGACCTCCATCAGTTAACCATTTTATAGACATTTCACCCCCCCAACCCCAAATCATCCCTAACCCCTGGTAAACATTAAATGCTTTCTGTCTCTATAATTCTGTCAATGATAAATAAATGAAATCCTACAGAATGTGATCTTTGGAGATTGACTTTTTCCCCCCACTCAGCGTAATGCCCTTGAGATCCATCCACGTTGTTGTGTATTATCAATAGTTTGTTCCTTTATATTGTTATACGAGTAGTCATTGTATGGATGTTCCACAATTTGTTTAGCTATTCATTCATTGGTTGTTTCCAGTTTGGGGCTATTACATATAAAGCTGTTATGAACATTCATGTACAGATCTTGTATGAACAAAATTTTTTATTTCTCTAAAAAAAAGGCCCAGGACTGTGATTTCTGGGCCAAATGTATGCTTACTTTTTAAAGAAGTTGCCTTGGGGGCGCCTGGGTGGCTCAGTCGTTAAGCGTCTGCCTTCGGCTCGGGTCATGATCCCCACGTCCTGGGATGGAGTCCTACATCGGGCTCCCTGCTCAGCTGGGAGTCTTTTTCTCCCTCTGTCCCTCACACTCCCTCTCATAAATAAATAAATAAATAAATAAATAAAATAGGTCTTAAAAAAATAAAGAAATTGCCAAACTGTTATCTAGAGGGGCTGTACCATTTTTCATTCTTACCAGAATGTACGAGAGATCATTTCTCTGCTTCTTCACCAGATTTTGGATGTCACAGTTTCTTCTTTTAGCCATTCTGATAGGTGTGGAGTACTATCTCACTGTGGTTCTTTTCATTCTCTAATGGCTAGTGATTTTGAAAATCTTTAATGTGCTTATTTGAGATTTGTATGTTCTCTTTGGTAAAAAGTATCTTAGTGTCTCTTGCTCATTTTCTAATTGGATTATCTTTTTACTATTGAGTTTTGAGAGTTTTTAAAAAATATATTTTAGGAACTAGTTCTTTATCAGATACGTGGTTTGCAAATATTTTCCCCTATTGTAGCCTTCTTTTAAATTAGAAACAGGATCTTTTTAAAAAAATTTTTTATTGTTATGTTAATCACCATACATTACATCATTAGTTTTTGATGTAGTGTTCCATGATTCATTGTGCATAACACCCAGTGCTCCACGCAGAACGTGCCCTCTTTAATACCCATCACCAGGCTAACCCATCCCCCACCCCCCTCCCCTCTAGAACCCTCAGTTTGTTTTTCAGAGTCCATCGTCTCTCATTGTTCATCTCCCCCTCCAACTTACTCCCTTACATTCTTCCCCTCCTGCTATCTTCTTCTTCTTTTTTTTTTTCCTTAACATATATTGCATTATTTGTTTCAGAAGTACATATCTATGATTCAACAGTCTTGCACAATTCACAGCACTCACCATAGCACATACCCTCCCCAATGTCTGTCACCCAGCCACCCCATCCCTCCCACCCCCTACCACTCCAGCAACCCTCAGTTTGTTTCCTGAGGTTAAAAATTCCTCATATCAGCGAGGTCATATGATACATGTCTTTCTCTGATTGACTTATTTCACTCAGCATAACACCCTCCAGTTCCATCCACGTCGTTGCAAACGGCAAGATCTCATTCCTTTTTATGGCTGCATAATATTCCATTGTGTATATATACCACTTCTTCTTTATCCATTCATCTGTCGATGGACATCTTGGCTCAGAAACAGGATCTTTTGAGAGCAAACGTTTTTAATTCTGGTGAAGTTCAGTTTATTGATTTTTTTTTTTCTTTTATGGATTATGCTTTCATTATCATGTCTAAGATACTACTTCAAGTCCTAAGATGCCAAAGATTTTCTCCTATTTTTTTTCCTAGAAGTTTTGCAGTTTTATGTTTTACATTTAAGTCTGTGGTCAATTTTGAGTTAATATTTGTATAAAGTGTGTGGTTGGGCTGTGATCATCAGAATTCTAAGATGGTCCATAAGACCCTTCTCCCTGGTGTACACATACCATATAATTAATCTCCTCCTTTTGAGGGTGGGCAAGACCAGTAAATATGGGATCATCTTGAATGGGCCTGACCTAATCAGATGAGCCTTTTAAAAGAAGGTGAAGTGAGGGAGATGCTCTGTTGCTGGGCTGGAAGAAAGCAAACAGCCATGTTGAGAAAGGAGGGGTCCATCCAGCAACAACATGAGAAAGGTCTTTAGGAGCTAAGAGTAACTCTGGCTGACAGCCAGCAAGAAAATAGAGACCTCCATTCTCCAACCTTCAGGAAATAAATTCTGCCACCAGCTTGAATAAGCTTGGAAGAGGACCTTGAATCTCAGATGAGCCTGCAGCTGCATTTGGCCCTTAATTTCAGTCGACTGAGGCCCCGAGCTGAGCACCCCGCTAATCGGTGCTAGATCTCTTTGGTATGGACTGGCATATCACTTGGTCCATTATTTAGACATAGATGTTCCTACCAGGTGTGTTGAAGGAAAGGTGGAAGGATTTCACAGTGCAGAGGGGCTGAGAGTGGTATCCTTGCTTGTTTATTTACCTCTTGTGCATTTCAACATGAACCGTTATGTGCCCTGTCTGGTTAAGTGAATTTATGGATTAAATTATTTTACATAGCTTAATCTTTACAGTAGTTTACAGTGAGTTAAAAAGTAGTCTTTACAATCTTCTATATAAGGTTGTTGTTTTCTTGTGACAAAATGCTTCAAAGTACTCTTGAACTTAGTATGAATTATGTAATTTTCTTTAACAAAAAAAGAAGGATTCCAAATCTGTAGGTAGACCTTCTCTTTGATGGCAAGTGGCTGTCAAGAGCATTTTATTTAGAAAATTATTTTAAAAACCCTCCCCAAACAAAATACATTCTTTTATAGCAAGGTAAAGTGACATGTAAAAACAACAACAACAAAACTAACTGCTTTATTCAAGGAGTTTTATGGAGAAAGCATTATGAAAATATTTCTAGAATTCTCAACTTTTTTTCTAAAAATGATCTAAATTTATAAAAATTCATATAGGTACACATAAAAAGTTCTGAAGCATAATTTCCTAACCAAAGTGTGTGTTTTGAGCCTTTGTTAGAAATATATGTTTAATATAAAATGTATTTGTAAAAATATAAAAACACAGTGTATTTAAAGAGCAATCAATTAATTCAGGGAAGTTTGTCATTTTCTACCCAAAATTCCAGTTAAAACTTTTGTTTAATTGATGGGATTGAAACATGAGTGTCATGATTCACAACATAGCCAATGATGCCCTTCTGCATCTCATCTTTTTTTTTTTTAAGATTTTATTTATTTATTTGAGAGAGAGAGAGAGAAAATGAGCACAAGCAGGAGGAGGGGCAGAGGGAGAGGGAGAAACAGGCTCCCCACTGAGCAAGGAGCCCGACTCGGGGCTCAATCCCAGGACCCCGGGATCATGACCTGAGCCAAAGGCAGACGCTTAACTGACTGAGCCACCCAGGCACCCCGTGCATCTCATCTTTTAACCATGTTTTGTGGGAGTGGTGCAGATGGGGACTCAGAATAAGACTTCCAAACTGCAATTATCACGAAGTTATACAACAAGATTTTTTTAAAGATTTTATTTATTTATTTCACATCAGAGAGAGAGGTAGGCGAGGAAGAAGCAGGCTCCCCAATGAGCAAGGAGCCTGATGTGGAACTCGATCCCAGGACGCTGGAATCAGGATCTGAGCCGAAAGCAGATGCTTAACCGATTGAGCCACCCAGGCATCCCTATACCACAAGATTTTTTAAAATTATAAAGCATATTTCTTTCACTGAAAATAATAATAGCTTCTTACTGAGAATAAAAGGTCTCAGGGATAAGCCCACTTCTCATGGCTGATTATGCTTAGCTTCAAGCCCTCCTGTGACCTGGTCCCTCCTTTGTTGAAGTGTTCTCTTGCTTGTGGTTTGGATAGGATTTCTGCAAAATTTTGTTTCTGGTCCCTTCTACTTTCTATTCCTTATTGATTGCTCAGAATTCTTGTTGGCTGGTGGTATTCTTAGCAGCTTTTATACACGCACACACACGTGCACGCACACACACACATACTCAGCGTGTAAAGCAAGGAGGTGGATGGCGGTCTGCCATCTCGATACAGTCTTTCCTCCACAACTTTCTGCTGGAATGTCAAGGTGAAACAGTTAACTGTGGACAGGGCCAGAAACCAAACATCCAAACTACAGGGCCTGATCCAGGTCTTAGATTGGATCTTGCCCGGGACACAGTTACTATTTGTAGACTGCCAGCAACAGGCCCTTCAGCTCTCGTGTTCTGCCTTCCCCTACATTTCTAAAATATTGAAAGGAAAGCAAATGAGCAACCTTAGCAGAGTCACTTCTTGATAATGAAGAAGATAATTTTCCTTTAATTCCAGGTGCTCATGAACAAAAGCTGATACTAAAAACTATGAGCATGTTATCACTGTAAAATTTTCTTCCTTAAGAATGACATCTTATTTCACTCAGATGTGGAACTTCATAAACAAGACAAATGAGCAAAGGAAACAAAAAAGAGAGAGAGGGAGGCAAACCAAGAGACAGACTCTTAACTCTAGAGAACAAGCTGATGGTTACCAGAGGGGAGCTGGGTGAGGGGAACGGGCGAAATCCGTGACGAGGATTGAGGAGGGCGCTTGTGATGTATGGAAGGGTTGAATCTCTATACTGTACTCCTGAAACTAATATAACACTATGTTAACTAACTGGAATTTAAGTAAAAACTTAAAAAAAGGACATGATAAATAGGAACTGTTTTATTATCAGTGGGCAGTTCTGTTGTTAGGAAGTAAATATTCATTGGCCTCTAAAATTCTTTATGTTCAAAAGGGCTTTACTATTTCAATATGTATAGAATATCTAATATTTAAAATGTTTACATTATGTCTAATAATACCCCTCGGAAATATTGAATCTTTGGGGTGTCTGGGTGGCACGGCAGGTTAAGTGTCTGACTCTTGGTTTTGGCTCAGGTCATGATCTTGGGGTTGTGGGATTGAGCCCCACAGGCTCTGTGCTCAGTGGGGAGTCTGCTTCTGTCTCTCTCCCTCTGTCCCTCCCCCCTCTAAAATAAATAAATAAATCCTAAAAAAAGAAATATTAAATCTTTGTTTTATGAGTTAAAATAATAATTTTCCTAATTTGATGGCATTATCATTACTACAGCCAACATTTACCTGAGGGTTTACTATGTTTCAGATAGGTAAGGTCTTCTCAGGTTTTAATAGTCATTTAATCCTCACAAAATCTTTATAAGGTAGGAATTATCATCCCCATTTTATGGGGATTTATTATATTTCACATATTTGGTATATCCATTTTACATGGTATGTTTATACAGTAGATAGAAATGAAGTATATCTATAGTGATATTTAAAGGGAAATATCTGAGGTTTTTGCTTCCCAATTCCTCAAAAATATAAGTAAAAAAGGTTTACTCTTTTGGCATCTAGGCCTCACGACATTTTCCACTAATCTTCCCTTGTGACATCAAGTTCCCAAGGATCCCATTTCTCCTAAAATCCAGTTTTGAAGTCAGCCTAAATTACCTAATAATATGTACATAACAAATTATATAAATAATATTCTAGTGCTCAAGTGACAGTCATCTACTTGTATCTCAGAATTTTGTGAATTCTGAAACACTTACACTTTTCCTTAAAATGGATATAGGATGCGGAATTTTGTTTGGATTCTCTCATCTTGTTATGTTGATGATAAGCACTATAGATTATCTCTGTAACAAAAAACTATTCTTGTCCAGAAACTGTCTTTTGTTCTGTTTCTCCTGTAACTAGATAAGCCCCACTGAGATACATCTCTCACAGCATGATACCGTCAAAATCCCTACGGCCAGAGATGACACGGGATAAATTCTCCAGTGCTGGGCCCGCTGAACACAGTATCATGCTGTTCTGTCGTTGTTTGCTAATATAAAAAGATGTGATGTTTTCATATGGGAGAGAGGTGTGTTGTGAAGAGTTAGACTTTGGGAGACTGATACAGAAGTCATTAGATGCTCAGTCCTTTGTCCTCCACCCCCTCTCAGTTGATTCAAACTATTATTTCCACTTCTGCCAACTTGACACCTTTCTTTTATATTAAAGAGTTGGGCTTTTCACTGGAATCCTTTGTTACATAGTTTGCATCACTTTTTAATATTGGAAGTTAACATTCTTTATTCCTCAGAAGTCTGGTGCTTCTTTGAATACCTGTGATTTCACTGACACTCCTACCCCCTGCCATACTATAGGGTAGTATTTATACCATGAAACACACCTGCTATTATTTATCACTACTCGTTGTTGCTCTGAAAAGATATATATGTGTTGTAAAAAACTGCTTTCATCTCCCAAATGAAATAATGCTTTAAAAGATTTTAAATGCTTAACATTCTAAATCCTATGCAAAAAATAGATTATTTTTATATTCTTTTTAAAAAAGTGTTATAAAGAAGTAATATGTGGTTTCTCTTGATACTGCCCTGGATATTAGGATTTAGTTTTTTTTTAAAGATTTTATTTATTTATTTGACAGAGAGAGACAGCGAGAGAGGGAACACAAGCAGGGGGAGTGGGAGAGGGAGAAGCAGGCTTCCCATGGAGCAGGGAGCCCGATGTGGGGCTCAATCCCAGGACCCTGAGATCATGGCCTGAGCCGAAGCAGACGCTCAATGACTGAGCCACCCAGGTGCCCCTAGGATTTAGTTATTAAAAGTAGATCAGAAAGGAGCCAAAATAATTATGACTTTTGTTCCATCCACCCTATAAAAATTTAGATGTAACTTCTCAAAAAAGTATTTTATTTTTTTAAAAAGAGGTTTGAAGGAATATCATTTTTATTATTTATTCCTTTAAGAGTATCACGTCCATGAGAATTCATGAAATATGTTTCTCTAAATTTAGGAAAGAGGATAACTTTTGAAGTGTTGAGGTTTTTATCTTTAAATATTAGAGGCCAATTCTATTGGGCCTTAACAGTGAAATCATAATTCAGGAGTCTATGACTGATAGAAGAGTACTTCTTTTTTTTTTTTAATTCAATAGCACTGATACATGTTTTTGTGCCTTTTATACATTTTAGGTCCTTATCCAACGAGACAATATGTATACAAACCACCTATCACAGATTGTCTCATTAAGATCTTAGTGGAGAATTTAAAAGTAGAACTAAAGTAATACTACCATGAAATTCAGTAATTGACCATTTTTGGAGAACTTTCTTGCAATGGTAGTTGAAGGGTGAAGAGAATGGCTTTGCCTTAGATTTTTAATTACCTGAGCCTTATCACAGTTTTGGAAGCAGGCAAGAAAATGACCCTTCTTCCCATTTCATGGAGGGAGAGAATGGAAGCTCAGAGAGATGACGTGGCATCACCCAAGAGCCCAAAGCTAAGTCAGTGGCAGAGTGGGGACCGGACCAAAATAGGACTTAATGATTCCTGGTCCACCACCTGGTGAAGATGAATGAACTGTAAGAGTGGAGAGAGACTTGGCATAGGAAGAAGCAGATATGACTTCATAGTTTCTGACCTTTACATACTTTTGAAACCTGGGGAAATATTTTGTGTTGGTATTAGCTATAAGCTCACCTTGAAATGACTCAAAGTAGGGTAGCGATGTTCCCAGATATAAAGTCGTCCCACGCCCGTTCAGCGTTTGGGTAATAGAATTCTCTTTTGTATATTCTGTCGTCCTGTGCCTACAGCTATGCTTGCACTTCTTTTTTCGATTTGAACAAAGTATAGTTAATAATTTATGCATTAGAGTGTTAAGATTATATTTCCCCAAATATCTTCATCCTTTCCTATAAGGTATTTTATGCCAACATATGGCTTCAAATTGTGGGTTTTTAAAAATCTTTTCCAGTCATTCACCAGTCATTCATTCATTCATTCATTCATTCAAACAAGTGCTCACTGTGGGCCACTAACATCCCTGATGATACAGAGATGATTAGGCATAGTATCTGGCCTAAGGAGCTCCTCAGTCTAGTAAAGATAAACATGTAAACCAGTACCTTTCTGCTAAAGCAATAAGCGTTATAGCGGAAGCAAGCATGAGGCACCCCCACAGAGAGCTAGAGTAAACATTAACAGGGCCTTTGGGTTCAAAAGAGGTCTCTTGAAAGAGATGGTGTCCGAACTTGATATTTTAGGGCAAATGGAAACTTACTAGGCGAAATGGTGTGAATTTTCTTACTTTGTTCACCACATTACTTCCATGTGCATTCAGAATTGATTATAATGGCTCAGGGTGACTTGTAAGGAAAAACAGTATCATTTTTTTTCTTAGACAAATAGTTAACCTACTTCTGTTTCTCAGACATTGTGTACATTGTTTCTTATTCTTTGTTCACCACATTACTTCAGGTGCATTCAGAATTGCTCAAATGTCTAGTTTCTGAAAGCTTTTCTAAATCAGACCCTTCAGATTGAATAGAATTTGGAAATTCTCAGACTGTCTACCATTTTACTCATTTGTTGCTGTGGTTAGAACATTTTTTTTCTTGCAAATAATCCAACATTATATTTGAATATATCTTTGAAATATTTGGTTTTTGCTATATTTGAAGTATTTTGAAAGACTTTTTTAAAAAAGATGTGATAATGTTCTTGGACTTAAAATTCACTACTGGTTGCTTTAGAAGAAAAAGTCTATAAAATATGATTAAAATGTAATACAGAGGTCTAACAATCCCCCAAATATAACTTATTTAGGGGGGAGAAAAACTTACACACACTTGTATTTTATTATACATAGTATAATATAAGAACATTCCTCTGTTATATGAATGAACACAATTATGTTTTTTTGTACAATGTAAGAGTCACATTATTTACTCTTAAACAAATTACAGGATTATTTCAGCTCCTTTTATTTTAAGCCATGTGTTTTTTTAGGTGGATTGGAAGTTCTACTAACTCAGCTCATTTTGAAATATCTTGCTTATATGTCCATCTATTGTGTGTTTTAAGGTTGAAATTTAGGTCAAATTACAACTTGAATTTAACTTCACAAAGAAAATAAGTGTGCCATCTTTTAAAAATTGCATTCTAAATTTTAAACACAATAGATCAAAGTACATCTCATTTAAATATATACTCTGGAAAAGAAGTCTCAATTATTTTCTCCCAAACTTTCTTAAAATAGTCCCTGTTCTCAATATAAAATGTGAGGGTTAGCTTTATTATTTTAAAGAAAGATGAAAAAGTTGTTTATTTTAAAATTTTAATGATTTTGCTTTCAAATTATGGAAATTCTTCTTTAGGGACATCTTTATTTGAATTGTATGTGACATTATACTTATTTCTTAAGGCTATGATTAAAAGTTTCATGGATGTCTACCAGCTTGCAAGCGCTAGAATTGCTACATTAGAGAAGGAAATGACATCTCACCGAAGTCACATTGCAACGTTGAAATCAGAACTTCACACGGCTTGTTTACGTGAAAATGAAAGTTTACAATCAGTAAGTCCTGCAACACTGTTTTTCTTCTTTGTGTCTGGGGTCACGTTTACATTCATGTTTTTATTGCTCATAAGATCACTCGCCAATATATATAATTTAGGGTAAATGATCAATCAAGCAATGTAAAATTGTTAGTGTGGAGAAAATTTTGAAGAAAGAAAGGCAATTAATTTTTCCATTGTATCATGTATAAAGATATGCATACTGTTATCAATGCTAAAACACTACATCAAGATTCCTTTGTGTTTGGCCGTGCAGCTGACAGTTGGATTTGGCAGTATGCATAGTTAAAGCTTGCAACTGTCTGAAGATTCAGTGTGTCCCATTAAGACAGAATATTATTAATTATGCGTATAACCAAAATGGTAATTAGAACATGTGATTATTCTCTGTAGAAAACTAGACTTATCCATAATACATGCCTAGCTAAAGATGCATGTTGTGATTCATCTATATGATTAAAATTCAGTTTCAGCAGTCATTTTATGTCTTAAAATTTTAGCCCATGGTGAAATTTGGGCTCATTTAAGACTAAACAAAATTTTCTCCATTTGAAATATGTGTTTGGGGAGTATCAAAAAATAAATAAGGGAATAAAATAAACATTGAAAACTTTTTTCTCCAAAGGCAAATATATCAACAGTGAGATTCAGAAGGTTACCAATCACTGGAATGCCTTTTTCCTTTTTTTGGTTTGATTATAATGGCTCAGGGTGACTTGTAAGGAAAAACAGTATCATTTTTTTTTCTTAGACCATATGCAGCATTTTATTTAAAAACAAAAACAAAAACTCAGTATACCAGCTCACCAGTAACCTAATCAACAAATTCCACATTTTGGAAATCTAGGTCTTTTTTTTTTTTTTTTTTTAATGTTTTTGCCATTTGGCTATTAACTCTTTCCCACTGATACAGTCAACAGAAGACTTAGCATTAAAACAAATAGCTGCATGGCTAGGGGTTGGTTCTTCAGCGCCATCAGATCTCAGCTCAAATGTCTGCATCCCAATGAAACCTTTATGACCATAGTGTTTAAAATTGCATCTACCAGCCATCCCCCACCCCCAAACTCTCTAACTCTCACCCCATATTGCCAATCTACCTTACACCTTCCTTGCTTTCTTTCACTATAGCCTTATTCTTGATTGACATAAATTGCATTGTATTTATTTGCTTATTGTCTGCTCCCTACCCTCATAGAATATAAGTTCCCTAGAGACAAGCAGTTTGGTATATTTCTTCTCTGCTCTGAAGGTACTCTAGAGGCAAGGACAGTCTTGCCCATAGTAGGTGCTTAACTAATGTTTCATGAGTGAAAATACTAGCATTTCATCCCAAAAATGACCAAACCAATTATTTGGGACCTGAGATGTTGAGTTCAATTTTTTTAAAATGACTTTGTTAATTTCTTAATGAGAGAGTAGTACATTTGATCTCCACCAAGATAAATTAAAATGAAGAGGAAACTTATTTAAAAATTCAAGTATTTTAAATTTATTCTAGCCTTTCTCTGAAACATACTCACATTTCTTCCTGTGAACTCTCTGGTCCCATTGATTAGTATTTCATTATACAGTTTAGGTTGTGTCGGCTTTGTTGGGTCATACTATTATTTATTGTTTGTTACTGTTATTCATATAAAAGTAATTACTTGTATTTGAAGAAAGGCCACACTTGATCAGGTGGGATTGTTTCCCCTTGGGTTCAAAATTTTTTTTTATCAGTTATTGTGCTACTGATGTCTTAATGAAAGTGTGCCTCACTGTCTGTCACCATAAAACTCTACTCCTCAGTCTTTCCCCTCCTGAATACATCTGTAAGGGTATGTTCATCGTCTTATTTGTAAGAGGTGGTTCACCCTGGCAGTGATTTTCAAAAGGGGATGTGTGTACTGTGGAAAACCTCCCAGGAGGTTATGATGTGTCCGTCTAGGAGAACACGGCCCAATCCCGTGTCTCTGTAGGCTGTTTACTCGCCGTTCTCTTTCCTTAGCCGAGAATTACTATTTTTGAAACAGTAATAAACTGGTATAGTTATTTTATTTTTCAAGACATTTGTGTATGCATTTTCAGACTTGACCTCCTTAAGAACTCTCTGAGGGAGGTAGAAGAGCCTCCGTCTTTGTATTTTCTAGATGAGAGGTGATATAGTTTGGTAGATAGGAGCATAGGCTTTGGAATTATATCCATTAGGAATATAATCAAGTGCAAATAACAGAAAACCTGATCAACGTGATTTCAGAAAATCCAGTATCTGTGTTTTTGCTTTTTTTTTTTTCCCTCTCCTATAGCAAGAAGTCTAGGTGTAGGCGGCTGTTGTCCTGTGGCTATTGGTGGTTCAGTTTCTCTGCGATTTCTCTGCTACTCCCTCATTATCATAAGATAGCAGCCAGCTCTAGGATTTATAATCACATTCAAGTCACAAGGATGGGATGGCCCAACAATATCTGCTTTATGTATATAATAAAACCTTGGAAGGCTTTTCCTTTAAAAACAATTTAAATATATTTTATATGGATTTATTTAAATATTTATAAATTTTAATATAAATTTAATAGATAATAGATATTAAGTATATAGAAATATATTTATTTATGTATTTAGAAAAGGAAAAGCCTTCCAAGGAATCTCCAAACATATTTCTGCTTAAATCCCATTGGCTGAAAATGGGTCATGTGGCCCCTCTTAGCTATAATGTAATGAGTCAAGGGACAAGGGAATTAGGAATCAATAGTGTGTGCCATAGAACTCAATACATCCAGCTTTAATTTCAATTCTGTCAATTGCTAATTGTGTGGCTAAGTAGGGTTTTCATCTGTAAAATGGGGTAGTGATCCTTCTCCCTAACAGAGACGCTGGGAGCTCTAGTGAGAAGTTGAAGCACTTTGGGCTTTGCTTTGCACTTAGTGAGTAGTCAGTCCAAAAAAAAAAAAAAAAAGTTAGCTATTATTTTTATCACCATTATCCTGATAGAAAGTAATTGGGTTGCACCACAGGAAAAGATTATTTACTAACCTACCATCTTCAGCTGCAAACCCTGTCATTTTGTTCTGCCTCCTACTGTAGCCTCGAGCTTGTAATTCGTCCTTTGTGATCACCATCAGTATATTCCAGTGACTGAGCTCTCTGCCCTTTTTGCAGCCTGTTTCCCCTCCTTTCATTGACACATTCTTGAAAAGTAGTCTACTTGCTCATCTCCCATTCATTCCTCAGCTTTGCTGCTATCTGGCTTCGGAGTCTGTCACTCCCCTGAAACTATTTTCTCAAAGGTCACAAATAATTTTCTGCTTGCTCCCCATCCATTAGTTCCTTCTCTTGCCTTTTAATCTGTCTACAACGTATGAAGTTTTTAACTACTTTCTTCTTTAAACGCTCACCTCCTTTGTTTCACTCATTATTGACTTTTCCTTCTTTGGCTCTCTGGCCTCTACTTACTTGAACTCTGCTTTCTTTGTATTATTGCTTCTTAATTCTTTTCTTTATCCATTAGTTCAATATTTATTCAGCATCTACTCTAGAGCAGGCACAATTCTGGTCCGAGGGATATTGTGTGAACCAAAATGGGCAATCCTTGCTCTTGTGAACTTAAAATCTAATAATGGAAGAAATTATTTTCATATAATCACACTAATAATGTATAATTCCTAACCAGGATAAGTGCTCTGAAAGAAAAGAACTGAAGCATGTAACAGTTTTTTCAACAAATGAGCTTACCCTAGGCTAAGGTATCAGCAAAGCCTTTTCAGGGTCAGTGATGCTTGAGTTAGTATCTGAAGACTGGGTAGGAATTATGCAGGAGGAGAGGAGTGTCCCAGGTCAGGAGGAGGGAAACGGGAACATCTACAAAGGCTCTGTGAGGGAAAGAAGAAATTGAGAAATACTAGTGTGGCTGGAATAAAGAGAGCAAAGGCAAGAGTGACCCGAGTGAGACAGGGATGGTCTAGAGACAAGAACAGAAATCAGACTTTGTCGTCCTTGTTTTAAGAGCAGGGGAAAAGACACTGGAAAATTTTAAAGAAGGAATGACTTGCTCAGATTTGGTTTTTAAAAAAGATTACTTTGGCTGTAGTGTGCAGGAACAATTGTGATGTGATGGGAAGAACAAGAGAAAGGGGTATAATTCCTGGACTTTTTCCTTTTGGAAAGGAACCAATGATCTCATTTACTGGAGAGAGAAACAATGGAATAGGAGGGAATATTGTGAGTTTAGCTTTGAGTATGTTGAGTTTGAGGTACCTGTGAGACGTCCAACTGGAAATAGGAAAAAGGCTGCTTGATAGGGAATTTAAGCAAGATGCCAACCTGGAGGTATACATTTTAGGTCATTGTCATATAGATAGGACTTGAGGCTGTTCACAAGACTGAGGCTATGTAGGGACAGTTTATAGAGTAAGAAGAGAAAAAGGCCTGGGAAGGAAGCTTGAAAAACTCCAACATATAATGCTTGAGAAGAAGATTAGGTTGGAAAGGAGGCTGTGAAGGAACAGGCTAAGAGGTCAAAGGAAAACCAAAAAGGTGTGATGCCATGAAAATAGAGTGTTTTAAGAAGGGTGGCGTATCAATAGTGTCATATGCTGCTGAAGATCAAGCGAAAGGAGGATTGAAAATGGCCTTTGGATTTAATGCATGGAGGCCCTTGGTGACCTTAGCAAAGGCTCTTTCAGCAAGAGGTGGAGAGGTAAGTGAGAGTTGACCAGAAAAGAAAAAAAAGACAGTGAATTTAAACAACCATCTCGAGGATTTAGCTGTTAAGTGGGAGACACAGGAACGGAGTATTCAGAGCAGATTCAGGGAGTTCTGTCCTAAGATGGGAGTGAATCAATCATGTTTCAATATCTTCTTAAATCTAGGCCTCCAGAAGTCTGGTTTTGGCCAGGTTCACCATACTGTCCACTTTTGTCATTTCAGTTTTCACCTTTTTAAACTCTAGGTATTTTTTGACTAGTGTTTGCATGATATCTATTTTTCCATTTTTTTCTTTTAACCTACCTGTGTTTATATTTATAGTGGGTTTCCTGGAGAAAGATATAGTTTGGTTTGGTTTTGTCTATCCATTTGATAATCTCGGCTTTTAATTGGGTGACAAGACCACATACAGTTAATATAATTATTGATATTTTTGGATTTTTGCTTACCATTTTATTTGTTTTATGGGGACAAATGCGAGAAGACATGGTCTCTACTCTTGTGCATTCCTCTTCTAACAAGCGAAACAAACACATAAGCAAATAACAGAAATAGGCATATGTAAAGTCTGGGGAGCACAGATGAAGGAGGATTCATTCTGCCTAATATTGTCAGTAAAAGATGAGATGTTTCTAGGAGCCTTTGAAGAATGTGTAGCAATTTGACACCTTGTTAAGGGGGAAGATCAATAAAAATTGCTATTTTAATTTGATTTGAGTGATAGGCCTTATGGATAGTACATATGTTTAATGAATTAAATGATGTAAGAGGTATTTTTTGTATATTAGAAGATGTATTATTGCTTTAGCTCCATCCCCCCTCTCAACAAAAGACAGCCAACCCGCCCAAACAGCCTGTATCCACTGGAGCCCGACACTGCTTCCAACAGTCACTCCTAAACCCCATCTTTATATGTCTCCAATCCATTCTTGCACCATCCAATCCTTGCCTTTTACTCTGTAATCTGATTTGATTCTGCCTCTGGCCATTTTGCTATTGATGTTCTTGTTTGGTCTCTCTAGTATTTGGTAGTTAGGCCATTCTCAAAACTCTAGCTGTCCCTTCTATGCCCACCCAACCCACCATCACCCCTTTCCCAAAGGCCCTCATCTAAGGTTTTAGAGTCAAGCAGGCCTGAATGTGCATCCTGTCAGTGTTATTTATTATCCATACGATACTCTAAACATCAGTCTCTATATTTGTAACATGTAGATATGGTTGCCTGCATTGTAGGTTTGGGTATGAGGATTAAAGACACTGTCTAGGGCACCTGGGTGACTCAGATGGTTAAGCATCTGCCTTCGGCTCAGGTCATGATCCCAAGGTCCTGGGTTTGAGTCCTGCATCAGGCTCCCTGCTCCTTGGGAGCCTGCTTCTCCCTCTGCCTCTCTCTCTCTCTCTCTCTCTCTCTCTCTCTCTGTCTCTCATAAATAAATAAATAAAATCTTTAAAAAAAATAAAGACACTGTCTAGCATACTAGTAGATGCTCAATAAATTTCACAATAAGGTTTATTTAATAAATCAAATAAAAACATTTTCTGATAGTTATATATATTTCCCACAGCTAAGCTATACATATAGCTTTAAAAAATATATGTAACCATGAGGAAATCCTTTGATGTGTAGGCAAAAGAACTAAAACAACCCTTAAATCAGTGCTTTTAGCTCTTACTAAGTACGGTATTAATGATAGTTGCTTTGTTATCACTTATTTAATGAACTGAGGGCAGTCAGTGTATGTTCATCAACCATCTTTTCCAGCCATTTAACTATATAAGAATGAAAAATAAATATTCATTATTAATAAAAAATATATCATGGTGTTATAATGCATAGAACGAGATTGATCAGATTGTAGACGTGAATAGTCATCTTTAAAAACTTTATCCTTCTGAAGGTGATATCTTCATTTTTTGTTCAGCAGCAGGTAATAATAATGCTGGAGTGCATCTCAGAGTCCTCATTCGTTGTACAGTTGCCAGTATCTTAACATTTTCAGTATGTTGGTCTTTGACCCGTTAACTTAGGGCTGCTCTAGAGCTTTTATCTTGAGTAATAGTAACCAGAAAGGGCTTCCAGTGAAGAGCTTTTGAGTCACAGACAGCCCAGTGGAGAACAGGACAGCAGTCAGAACCAATTACTTGTGGGTGTTTGGAGACCGGCACACCCACAGCTGGGAAGAAACACATGATATTTCAATCTGTGAAACATAAAATGCCAAACCCAAATATTTTGCTGTGAGTTACGATGCTGTAAGCTACAGTATTGATTTGCCTCATTTCCACTGTTTGTTTAAGCAGTATGTTTTTAATTCTATGCTTTTTAAAAAAAGATGTATTTATTTATTTGAGAGAGAGAAATAGGGGGAGGGGCAGAGGGAGACAGAGGCCCAAGCAGACTCTGCACTGAATGTGGCACCTGACACGGGGCTGAATCTCATGACCCCAAGATCACAACCTGAGCCAAAACCAAGACTTGGCCATGTAACCGACGGCACCACCCAGGCACCCCTATAGTACTTTCTTTATGAGAAAATAACAAATTACAAATCAGAGGAACTTCCAGTTAGTATCTTTGCAGGGAAGATATCTTTGCATATTGTTCAGATTATGTCAGATTTGGTAGTTGTCAAGTGGTATCATATTGTTAATAAAGGCCAAAGATTTAGATATTTTGGTTCAGTTAAGATAAAAATAAAAAATAAGAATCCCCTGTCTCTTAGGGTTTCGAATAATATTTTGTCACATTCGTTTTCATTACATTTTCTTGAGAGAGGAAGGATTATTTGTCAGTATGAGTGTTGTGTGGATCGAGAAGCCGACAATTTAAGTAACTTACTCTAGTTAAGTTGCTTTCATAAATTTTCAAACATTTTATCCCAGTTGATTCAAGATGTTTATTACTGAAATTTTTAACTATTCAAGAAAAAAACCTTTTTTTAAGTGAGCCCTAAGCCATGACTTAATTTGAGAAAGAGAGACTGTACAGTGCAGTGAAGTACAGATACTGGAGTCTTGCTGCCAGGTTTTTAATTAGAACCCAACAGACTAGGATCCAAGACCTCTGCTTCCTTGTTTGGTGCTTTCCAATGAGAATGAAGTGTGGATTAAGACAAATCTCGGGGCATCTGGGTGGCTCAGTTGGTTAAGCGTCTGCCTTTGGCTCAGGTCATGATCCTGGGGTCCTGGGATCGAGCCCCGCATCGGGCTCCCCGCTCGGCGGGAAGCCTGCTTCTCCCTCTCCCTCTGCCTGCCGCTCCCCCTGCTTGTGCGCTCGCTCTCTCTCTCTGTCAAAGAAATAAATAAAGTCTTTAAAAAAAAGACAAATCTCTACTGTCATGGCACTTCAGGTGGAAGTGGAAAATACACTATAATACAAATAATTAAAAAGAATGATGTTGAAGTCAAATCACAGAGGGCTGTGAGAACACAGAGCCTGGGGACCTGGGGTAGTCTTGGGTTGCCCCACCTGAGGAACTGAAATCTTAAAACATGAAGTTAAAAACATGAAGACTAAGTAGGAGGTCACCTCACACTGTCAGAATGGCTAAAATCAAAAGCACAAAAAACAACAAGTGTTGGTAAGGATGTGGTGAAAAAGGAACCCTCATGCACTCTTGGTGGGAATGCAAACCAATGCAGCCACTTTGGAAAACTTTTTGAGCTTTCTCAAAAAGTTAAAAACAGAACTACCCTGTGATCCAGTAATTGCACTAGTGGGCATTCACACAAAGAATATGAAAACACTAATTCAAAACGGTATGTGCACCCCTATGTTTATTGTAGCATTATTTACAGTAGCCAAATTATGGAAGTCGCCCAAGTGCCCAGTGATAGATGAATGGATAAAGAAGATGTAGTATGTATATACAATAGAATATTACTCAGACATAAAAAGAATGAAATCTTGTCATTTGCAACAACATGGATGGAGCTAGAGGGAGTATAACACTAAGCAAGGTAAGTCAGAGAAAGAAATACCGTATGATTTCACTCATATGTGAAATTTAAGAAACAAAACAAAGACAAGAAAAGAGACAAACCAAAAACCAGACTCTTAACTATAGAGAACAAACTGATGGTTACCAGAGGGAGGGAGGTGGGGGGATTAAGAGTACACTTATTTATTTTTCTAAAGATTTTATTCATTTATTTGTCAGAGAAAGAGAGAGTGTGCACAAGCAGGGGGATCATCAGGCAGAAGGAGAGGGAGAAGCAGACTCCCTCCTGAGCAAGGAGCTTGATGCGGGACTTGATCCGAGGACGCTGGGATCATGACCTGAGCTGAAGGCAGACGCTCAACTGACTGAGCCACCCAGGTGTCCCAAGAGTACACTTATGATGAGCACTGATTAATGTAGAGAATTGTTGAATCACTATATTGTACACCCGACACTCATATAACACTATTTTAACTACACTGGGACTAAAATAAAAAACTCAATTAAAACGTTAGGCATTGACAGGGGAAAGCAGGGGATTCTCAAGGAATGGAAGGCCGTCTGTGTGACTGGAGCAGAGCCAATGAGATGGAGAGATGAGTTGGAGGAGGGGCCTGATCCGTGTGCTCATCCGCACGATTCTCAGCGGGCTGGGCTCTCTGACTGTGAGGTCTCCGACAAATGCATCGCAAACATCTCCTGCCTTTGCTTTATGTACTTACTTTTTCCAACTCCCTATTTCATTTTTTTCTAGTTATTCTCAAAAGTCACTGACATTTGATGCCATAACAACTCTCATTGTACCCTTTTGCTAAATACTGCCCTACTTAGATGCTCATTAAATTCTCCTATATTTTTATCATGAGCTCCAGCTCCGGCCTCTGAATACGAAGAGAACTAAATAAGGGAAACATAAAATATCAATAGGTGGGACAGCCCAGTCCACATGCAGACATTTTCCTTTGATCCTTGACATACATATCCAAACTTTTCAAGGTTTCTCATATTCTAGAAACTCAAGCTTTGGTTAGTGGAGTAAATAGGGACCCGAAGGTAATAATGCATATTCCATTGGCTACACACCTCCTTTCTAGTCTTTTAGTTTTTGTATGATGCAGTTTAAAAAGAGCTACTTTCATGACGAATCATATCTGGATAGTGACTATAGGGGCATGATATCCTAAATTCCATATGTATATTAATATTTAAATATACTTAACTATGTAAATATATAACATGTCTATAATAACATATAGACATTTTATGTTAGATATATTAGATTTTATATGTAAGTATAAATATACAAATATATTTATCTATAATACATATAACATATTTATATAGTTCTATTTCTCAGTGATGAAATACTGCGAAGGTGGAGCATGGAGTGGCAGGAATGAAAGTTTCAAACTAAGACCATTGTCATCAATAAGTGATTAGGTTGTAGAAAATACAGATGGTAATTCGACAGTCTAATGCTCTAATTATTTACTCTGGTTGTTCAGGGGCGCCTGGGTGGCTCAGTCGGTTAGGAGTCTGCCTTCAGCTCAGGTTGTGATCCCAGGGTCCTGGGATCAAGCCCCGCACTGGGCTTCCTGCTCAGTGGGGAGTCTGCTTCTCCCTCTCCCTCTGCTGCTCTCTCCCCCTCTCTCTGTCAAATAAATAAGTAAAATATTTTAAAAAATTAAAAAATACACTGGTTGTTCAAAGAGTAGCAGTGAGTAAATACGCTTACGAGTATCTCTCTTACACTTTAATCTTCCTTACAAAATTGGGTTCTTTGAGGGCTTTAGCTGCCTGTTAGATTCTCAGAAATCTCCCCTTCAGTTTTCTGCAAACACGTGAGACTCACAGAGTTCCAAACTGAACATGCTCTTCAACTCTCCCACTCCCCATTTTCCCAAATTCTCCATTCCCTATGTTCCTTATCTCTATTTTGCAGACCAAGGCAGAAGGCTTAACATTTGTCCCACTTTCCGTCCACCACCAATACTTAATCACTTGCTAAGTCTCCCTGTTTCTGCTACCACAGATCTCCTAGATCCATTCTCACCACAGATCTCCTAGATCCATTCTCACCACAGGTCTCCTAGATCCAATCTCACCACAGGTCTCTGAGATCCATTCTCACCACAGGTCTCCTAGATCCATTCTCACCACAGAGCTCCTAGATCCATTCTCACCTTTCTACCATTGTGATCACAGTAACTTTTCCTTGGGTTATTGTAATGGGCTTCCAGCGAGTTTCCCCATATGTAATTTTCCCCTTCTGTCTTGTCTGCCGCATTAGTGCCAGGCGTTACCTTTCTCACACACAGATATAAGCAGGCCATAGCTTGACTCAAAACATATTTTGGCTCTAAACTTTCTTCGTGATAAAGTAAAAATTCTTTATCATTGACATTCAGGTATATGCTGACTCCATCTGGCTTTCAGTTCATCTCCCAGTTGGCAGAAATAAGGGTTCCCTTTGTTATGCTCATTCGTCATTGCATTTATCTGTCTGAGCATTATATAGTACTCTGGCTTATGTAATCAATTGGTTGTGTAGGTATTACCATATTGTGAGTCTGTGAGGTCATGTCTTATTTATTTTTTAAAATTCATTATAATGATCTAACTTAGGAAGTGCCAGTTGATTTGAATTAAAATTAATTGGAAGAATATTCCTTCAGTAATATTTATTCAATACATACTTGTTATGGAACATATGTACTTTGCACATACCATAATCCACCCCCCAATTTTTCCCACATGAAATTTTCTGAAATTAATTCTTATCAAACTACATTTCATATGCTTCTCTAGGAAACACTTAATGAGAATGAATAGAATAATTTATATATTATTGAATCTATAAGTAGGTACTTTCAAATAATATAAATTGTACATTTCTTTTCCTATTCACAAAGACCCAAAATTATTTGAGACAAAGAACATTCTTTTCAGCATACTGCTTAAATAATTTTAAACTTTGTCAGATTTTTTTGGTACCCCTGCTTCTGTATGTTTACTCACATACACAGAAATTGACCAGTTTAATACCTTTTACTCACATGGTGGGTACTCAGTAAACGTTTGTTGGTAACGGTGATATACTAAATTAAAATTAACTGTGCCTGGGTCTAGCCAAAAGTAAGAGTATGAGAGGTTTATTTCAGAAGTCGAAAACTTAATGGTGAGCGCTGTGAATTGTGTAAGACTGTTGAATCACAGACCTGTACCTCTGAAACAAATAATACATTATATGTTAAAAAAAAAAAAAAGAAGAAGGTAGCAGGAGGGGAAGAATGAAGGGGGGAAATCAGAGGGGGAGATGAACCATGAGAGACTGTGGACTCTGAGAAACAAACTGAGGGTTCTGGGGGGGGATGGGTTAGCCCAGTGATGGGTATTAAAGAGGGCACGTTCTGCGTGGAGCACTGGGTGTTACACGCAAACAATGAATCATGGAACACTAGATCAAAAACTAATGATGTAATGTATGGTGATTAACATAATAATAATAATATAACATAATAATAATAAAAAAGAAGTAGAAAGCTTATTTTTTAAAAAAATGTATTTCCTTAAACCCTTACCTCATACCATCTATGAAAATTAACTCAAAATGGATCAAAGAGATAAATAGAAAAGGTAAAATTTTTAGTAAAAAACAGAGATAAATTATGACCTCAGATTTGGCAATGGATTCTTACATATGATACCAACAGCATAAGTGACAAAAGAAAAAATGGACAAATAGGACTTAATCAAAATTAAACACTTCTGTGCATTAAAAACACCCCACAGAATGGGAGAAAATATTTATAATCATATATCTGATTAGGATCTAATATGTAAGGAACTCAACAACTCAACAACAAAAAAAAGACAAATGAACTAATTTTTAAAATGGGCAAAGGACTTGAATAGACACTTCTCCAGAGAAGATATACAAATGGCCAACAAACACAGGCAAATATACTCATTGTCATTAGTCAGTAGGGAAATGTAAATCAAGACTGCAACGAGATACCACTTCCGCTGATGAAGAATACCATAAAAAAAAAAAAAGGGAAATAGCAAATGTTCATAGCAGCACTGTTCACAAGGGCCAAAAGATGGAAACAGTCCAAATGTCCATCGATCGATGAATGGATAAACAAATATGGTCTATCCAGACAACAGACTATATTCAGCCATAAAAAAAGAATGAAGTACTGATACATGTTACAATATAGACGTACTTTGAAAAGACTATGCTAAATGAAAGAAGCCAGACACAAAAGGCCACATATTGTAGGAGTCCATTTATATGAACAGGCATGTTCTGTCTCCATAGAGACAGACCACAGATTAGTGGTTGACAGGGGGAGGGGGAGGAAGGAATGGAGAATGACTGTTTATGGGGATGGAGTTTCCTTTCGGGGTGGTGGAAACATTCTAGAGCTAAGAGGTGTTGATAGTCACACAACACTGTGAATATACTTGATGTCACTGAATTGTAGACTTTAAAATGGTTACAACAGTAAATTTTATGTTGTATGTGTTTTACCACATTAAAAAAATATTTCTTTTCGGTCTTGGGTGGTATGGATAAGCAGCTAGATTGTTGCTTACACAGTAGCCACTTGTTGTGCTGCAAAGTAGCATGACAGAGAATCAGAGGAAACAGGTTCTAGAACAGCCTTTGTTACCAACTCACCACAGAGCTTTGGGAAATAAGTCACAGAATCTCCTTGGTCTTGGTTTTGCCTGGCTTTAAAAATGAAGGATTTCAACTAGATAAAATCTCAGTTCCCTCTCAGCTCTAAAATTCTTCAGCTGAAGTTACAAATACTGACTTTGAATATTTAGATTCTAACTATATTTCATTTTGTTCTTGCTTCAATTTACAACAATCAAATGAGCGCATGTTTCTAAATTTATAACAATTATATTTCGAGTTTGGTTATATTCAACACCAATAAACTATTTATAAATGTATACCAGTTGTATAAATCTCACAATATAACTTGTAACAAGGTAGTCATAAAGTCCCCAAAGTAATCTGAAAATGTATTAGCGTATTTGTAAGGAGTATTTCCTTTTTTTCATGCAAAGTTTTTTTGATACTTAATATGTTAGGAATGTGAACTTTTAACTCGTCAAACTATTGTAACATATTTGAAAATTATAGTAATTTGATTAAAATGTTGCCTATAAGGCAAAAGGTTTAGTTAATAGAATCCATATGTAATTAAAATGCAGAACTAAATGTAATCAGACTCCAGTGACTAGTGCCTTCATATTGATAGTTTTACTTTGGCCTCTGGGGTTGAAAGTTTAAATGTTGCAGAATGCCACAACACTGTAGAAAACAGCTTCAGCTGGCAAGTTAGCTTTCTAGAGAAGTCAACAGTTACCTGATGAGATGTGAGTATGGCATTGTAGATTTTCATCATTTTAGGAATCTCTTCAGTTTTGGCAGGTGGTGGAGGCACTTGACTGGTGTGCGGGTGGAGAACCCCACTCCGCCGCCCTGTTCTATAAACAGCCCAAGATGAAGGTCCCTGCCCGGAGCCAAGCCGTGGCCTTCTTTTTTTTTTTTTTTTTTTGTAATAACAGAGTTGCTTAATTTGAGTGAATTCATTTGAATCATATGAAATTTATAGACACAACACTATGCACCAAGCCACAAAAAAAGTCCAAAAAAATTTTCCTGAACTTAAAAAAATTATTTTCTCTGGACAGTTTTAAGAGTCGACATCCTGTGTTAGAGTTCTCTAATCATCACCAGCACAATTTACAATCAGAACACACAGAGAGCCAGTTTAGACCAGCTCATCTGTTGATCTTGGCAGAGACTCTTCATTTCACGGTGTGCAGCTGCTGCTAGAGAGTTGGGGCACTCAGCAGAGAGCCAGAGGAGGGAGGGATGCAAGGCTGGTCAAGGCAGGAACGCATAGGCCTGCTTCATTTCAACAGTTGTGTGTTGCTTAAAAAAAAAAAAAAAATAGTCTTTTTATTTTACTGCCTCCCCCCCTTCTTTTTAACCTGAAATTAAACGAGGACCTCTCATGAGCCACTGCGCTCCAGGCATAAGAAATTGTAATGTCTGGCTTGCAGAAACTGTCCCGTCAAAATGTGCTTCTGATTAGGTGGCTTAATTACAGCTGTGAAAACAATGTTGATTTAGGCCTCAAGATTCCAGGGCATGTCAGCCGTTACTAGCTAACCTTGGACGGCATCCACCATTTTAAAACTCTGTACCACTAAAGTCACCCTGCTTGACAACTTTTTATTTAGGCAGAAAAGCTGCCAGAAGCAACACATTTTTATGCAAAATGTTGTTCGAGGCACCATCTCAACTGCAGCGCCATTAGCGGTCATGAACGAGATGGTTAGCTTTGCACACTTGATCAAGAACAGGGAAATTCTGTACGTAAAAACAGTAAGTTTTGAATGGTATTTTTTAAAGGGTTGACTGACATAAGAATTAATTTTAATTCCTTTAATTCAGTTTTATTTCAAATCCAGCATGTTGGTTTAACCACCCAATTTTATTACACCTAAATTTTCCTGACAGTTTCATTTGCTGTGAGGAAATAAAATTGCAGTTTTTTTTTCAACATGGGAAATAATGGCTAGTTTTAAAAACGTTATGTTTGAAACTTCCCTTGCCTCAAGCTGGTTCAGACGCAACCTCAGTTTACTTTTGGAAGGAAACGAAGCTCATTAAATAGTTTTTAATATTTTAATATAATATAAGTATGTTTTTTCATAGTGAGAAAGCTTATTAGACTCATGTATTTACACCTGCAGGGGAAGTGAAAGACTTAATAATTAGATGGTTCCAATACTTGGGAATTTTCAATGCAATTGTCACTGACATCATAAATATTGTAACTACATATTTATAGTGGTTCCTGTTCATTGTAATTTAGATGTCTAAAACGCTCATTATATGCTATGAATGATTTTTTATTTGTCAATATTTTAAAAAGTGAGCATCAGAGAGAAAGCGGGGCCCGAAAAAGTAAGGTGGGCAGCTGAACAACAAACATAAAGAGTCATAATTCTCATAATAATCTTGGAAGAAACTTGTGCTTAAAAATGCATGATTTATGCCAAACCGAATACCCAAGAGAGAGCTAAATGATTTCTTTAAAATGAAATCTCCCACACCCAAGACATTAAATCCAACGAAGTGGGTGGTCAAGGCACATCTTTTTCTACTAGTCAGACTCATTGAACAATTGGCTGACTGGACCATGTATGGACAAGGAAACTTTTGTTCAAGTTGAGTTAAGAGTTAATACATAGGTAATTAATTGTGAGGAGCGGTTGGGGGGGGTGAATGCTTGGGTTGACAATGCAGTATATGTATCTTGAAAGCAAGAACTGGACCACTGACTCAAAACAGAGTTTAAATTCATAATCCCATAATCTAAATAACATCAAGTAAGAGCTTAATTGTCAGTTACTGTGTAGAGACATCTATATCTATTTCATCTATTATTTAGTTCAGTCTTCAGTCTTATGGGAGGAATGTTGTTTCCCCTTTTTGTGGATGAAGCAATGCAGTCTCAGAGAGGTTAAGTAGTTTGCCCAAGATCATGCTCTTTGGGATCTATAGTGAAACCTCTATGTGTAGGTCCATAGCCCAGGCTCTAAACTAAAGGTGGAAATAGACAGTTTTCTTGAAAAATGGATTCTGGGTTATGAAATAGTAGGGAAGCATTAAGAGTAACCAAGCTTATGTTGAGTGTGCTCTTAGGCTGGTAAGAGACAAGAGGATTTAAACTTGAATAAAAGTTTTACAGTTTTCTGTGGAAAAAAACCTAATTTTTTTCCTTTCAGTAAAGAAAAAGAAATGATTATGTATGAAGACTGACAGATTCACTAGGTCTATGGTTAAGGCCTTTTACCTAGAACAAAAGGACCTTCCTTTTTCCTCCTGCTTTATGTACAGAGAATTGAAAGTGTACATCCTTCCATGTTATACTGTTTTGAAGTTTGGATATTTGCGCTTGTTCTTAAGATTCTATGTTAGCTGAGAAATTGGGAAGAAATAGCTGTCTTAGTTTCCCAGAACTTTGGCTTAGGGCATACTTTGATAGAATCTGAATTCAGCTTATTCTTTTGGATATCCTTTTGTTCTCAATGTTTGTCTGACACCAATTGGAAAGATACCCTTCCAGAATGTAAGGGGCCAACAAAGGTTATAGCTTTATATTTCTAGTCTCCACTGTCTTATTTCTGATAAGGTCTAACTGAAAATGTGAATTTGATTGAAAAAATGTGCTATATACATTGTGTACAGTATAGATTATATCTAATTTTATCATGATGGAGTGATTGTGTTGATACATCATTTTGCTAATCCCTCCTGGGAACTTATGACTTAATTTTAAAAAGTATTTTATTAGATAACATATTGGATATTATAGATTCTTATGATTATAATTATGTATTCCCTAGATGTTTTTCACCTTTTTTTTTTTGAAGAAAAGAAAAAGGTCTAGGAAGGAGTTTTGAATCTAGATTTGTATGTAAGTCTAAATAGATACTCTGTCTTATTCTTCATAGAGATATTCATTGTTTTGGAGTATTATATTTTGCCTGTGGAGTAATTTTATTTTAAAGATCTTAGTTCAAATACTTATATTTCCTGATCCTTATTATTTGAATATAAAATTCTCCAATTCCTTAAAATAGATTAAAGTGTTTTTTCTAAAGCAGGTAAAAAACCAAGAAATTTGGTCAGGTTATTGAAATTACTCAGCTTTTATGAACACATTGTTTCTTCTTTCAGTGGCATCGATAACAAAGGGCATCCGGTGTGTAGTCATATTTTTTAGCAATATTCAGAAGAGTTTAATTTGGTCACGATTTTAGTATTGAGAAAACATGAAAAAGAATAGGGGGTTTGTCATTTATTAGAAACCGCAGTTAAGTAAATCTCATAGTTGTCTTTATCCCTCTGGGGGAGGCCTAGAGGACAGATTTTTCACTCCCCACCCCAACGTCAAGCAGGGTCATTTTACTTTTATCTCATTTAGAAATTAAATTTTTGAATAATATTTCATTTCACGAAAGGATTCCGCTATTACAAAGTTTGAAAGCCCCTGTTATGTCAAGAAGACACCCAGGAACAGGGACCTGTTAAGAAGTAACATGTAGACATGTCATAAAATACAGATCATGTACTCAAGGCTGAAAAAAAGAAAAGCAAAGAAAAGAAAACGAATGAATAATGTTATGATAACTTCTGTACTTTGTAAAATCATTTTTACTTGCTTTATGGCTGCTCAGAAGCCTAAAACTAAGACTTGTTTTTGTTTCTTCCAACAAATATTTTTGCTTTACTTCATGCATAAACTTTTCCAGGAACTACTTACTGGTATAAGATCTTGACAGTTGGTGCTGATTTTTGTCACTAAATGTATAACTTTCCATCCTTTGTTTTGGGGAGAATAGTGATACACATATTTTTGGTAAAAGCATATAGTGAACCTTTGAAGAAATAAAATCATATGTTAACACACGTTTTACAGTCCATGTGTAGTTTGAAGGACATCCTAGACAATATACAGCAGCCTGAAACCCTTTTAACTAGTCATTTAGAAACAAAATACACAAATATTATATGAAATAAGCCAATTCATTTTTAAGCACAAAATGCAAAGACCTGATATAAGGTTACCAGCTATAGCATCTGTGGGGTTACCGATCTATTACTTTTTTTTTAAACTTAGATTAGTAAAAATTAGTACCAGGCTCTCAGTCTCATGAGAATTGTATATCCTGGTTCCTTTGCTTGGAATACTGTTTTCCATCTTTTACCTACTTGATTTTTTCCCCCAAGTTTTAAATCTCAAGTCCCCCCAAAACACCTATTAGGCTGTTATAACATTTACGGACCTTATTGTAATTGATTGTTGATTGACCAACACAATTAGACGAGAAGTACTGCGTGAATAGGAGATTGTTCTATTCCTAGATATTAGCGCAATACCTGGGACATAGGGCATAGTTTGCGAAAAGTTCCATCACACATTCCAAATTATGTGTCATAACTTAAAATTCACCAGCCTGTTTGGAAGTTGAATTATCAAAAAGCCAAGCTTGTGGCTGTGATTTGTTCTCTGTCTCTGTGGGTCAGAATTTCTTTATTCTTAAGATCATCTGTTATGTCAGGTTATTATTTAACAGATGGTTTCTGTGGTCTCTCTGACCCCTTTCCTAAGGGAAGGAAAACAGGAAAGGAAAGAAATTTCTGATATGTGGTTGGATTTGAATTGCTCACCTGAGATCAGGGATTGTGTCTTTGTTTATATCTTATTCAGTATGTAGCATACTATTGGAGTACAATAAATAAGTAATAATGGTAATGGTGAGGAATATACTAGTAGACCATCCACAGTCCTTAAAAGTAAGAATAAAAAAATACTATTCTTTTAAGTTCTAAGTTCAAGTAAAGAGAGTGCTTTATGATGCATTTCTGAGTTTCAAAGAAATCTTAATTTCTGCAACAAATAATACTTACATGTTGACATTCCATATTCCTAAGTAAAAAGACCAATTTATTTTTCTTTACTATAAATATAGAGAAATATAGAGAAAAGTATAAAGTGTTCTAGAAATTTTAAACTGTGATCAAGAGCTCTTACAACATTAATAGTGATGTAGAACAGTAAATTTTAAAAAAAGAAACAAGGCAGTTTAAGAATCTGGTGGTTGGAATGTCAGCCCACCTGAGAATAGCCCTGAACCCTGAACTTTAGCTACTGAACCCAAACCAAACTCTGTAAGGAGATAGATCCTGAGTCAAACCACTGGCTGTCTTGTCAGCTCTGTTTGATGTTCGTTTTTCCCCTTGAAGATTTCCCATTTCCTCTCAAGTTCGTGGCAGCATAGTAATGATTCGATACTACATGTGTGTTTCTGGACATTTTTAACAGCTTTGTCACTATTGCCATTGATGCATTTAATTCGGTGACCCTCGGATTGGCATGATGGCAGTTGGGCAGTTTCATCAGTTTACGGAAAAAGAAGAGCAGAAATCTTCAAAAGGAAATGTAAAAAGACCTTTTTGCATCACTGCTAGAAACAAACACTTATTTATGAATTCAGAACTTTAGAGATGCTTGTGGAGTACCCCATTTGGAGGATGATCAGAAATTGTGTTTGCTTTTATTTCTGTAAGTGGTGAGAGCATGATCTTTAAAAAAATAGTCTCACTGATATGAAGTCATGTAACAGTTAAGCATGTAATAGCAATGAGGTAATATTTATTAAATGAATACATTTTAGCTTAAAAATCATATATTTATTTTGGGATCATATAGGAGAATTGAGACATAGTCCTCCAATTATTTATGATGGGATTTATTATGCACTTGGGGCAATAAATTTATTTTCAAGTTATCAGACTATTCTATTTCCACTCCAACTCCTTCCAAAGTTCCAGCCGGTCCAGGGACTGTCCTTGGTTTGGAAGAGATTAGGGAAGCATTGGTTAACTCTCTACTTTAGTGATTCTTAATGTTTAGGAAAAGAGATTAAAAAGGACCAGGTCCCAAGAACCAACTTAACATCTGCAGGGAGTATGCCAGCTCACTACGCCTACTCATTCAGAGCAGACCTGTATGTCTAGAACTAGATCAGAATCAAGGCCTGCAGTCCTACGTGCGTTTTTTCATTTTGCTGATCCTGGGGTCTGGAAGCCAGGTACCGTGTGTAACCATCCTTCCAGTGCTAGTACCTACTTTGTGCTTGACCTGCTGCTAAGTCCCCAACAAAAGTTTGTTGAATCAGTCAATGAATTTTGTTCCCTTGTGAAGAGTCCTAAAATCTTTTAGAGCTCTTTCTCTTCCCATATTTTATGCAGGGAGGATAGTTGTATCTGTACATGGACTGAATACAAAAAGGCATAGTGAAGAGTCGCTGGTTTGTTGGAACTGATAAGCTAGTTGGTGAGTCAGGACAGACTTACATAAAGCAGTAAGATGATAAATGCTCATGGAGCTTGAAAAGATAGATTAATTTGGACTAGGGTGGTTAGGGAATATTTTTGAGAATTTGTATTTGAGCTTGATTTTGAAGGAATGATAGGGTTTGCATAAGGAATTCTGGACAGGGAGAATTATGTGAGCAGAAACAGGATGCTGCTGGCCTATTCACGATCAAGGTCAAGCTGGGAGTCGTGTTGTTTTTCTTTTTTCTGTAATGATCATAATATTGTTTGTTTCTGTAATTCTTTAGAGCTTTGAAAACACACCCATAATACCTGTACATGACTTTATAACTTTTTTGTGTGATAAAAGTATTATTGATGAGATTCAGAAAAGTTGGGGAGCATCATCCAGCTAGTAAACCAAAGAGTCATCCAGCTAGTAAGCCAGAGTCCTGGCTCTTTGTAATCTGCTGTGGCCACCACTTTTCTTTTGGGCCTAAGTCATCTGTATCTTCTTATTGAAGCCCCCTTGTGAGCAAAGGAAAGTATCTTCCAGGTAAAGGCCTGGTCTATGGCCCATGACCAGGGTTTGTTGAGCCAGAGGGTTGGTGTAGAGCAAGAAAAAAAGCAGGAGAAAGATAAGCTAATTTTTATCCAGTACTTTCCATGTGTGAGACAACATTCTCAGAATTGAAGATGTGTTAACTTATTGAATGCTTAAAACACCCCTATGGGTATATGGTATTTATCGCTGCTATTACTCTCATTATTTCCATATTGTAAGGCCTACCAGGTGCTGGAGAAGGGTGTGAACACAGGCAGCCCAGCTCCAGAGCCCTCGCA
This sequence comes from Callorhinus ursinus, assembly GCF_003265705.2. Classification (NCBI taxonomy): domain Eukaryota; kingdom Metazoa; phylum Chordata; class Mammalia; order Carnivora; family Otariidae; genus Callorhinus; species Callorhinus ursinus. The sequence goes on from NW_027397101.1 coordinate 18,227,878, forward strand.
TTCATAGTGGCTGGGTGGGTGGGCTCGGAGTGGGATTCTTCTAACCCTGGCTTCACCTCTTGCTAGCCATGTGATCCTGCTGCCATGAACAGCCTCTTCAAGAAGGCTTCAGTTTCCTCATTCGTAAAAATGAGGATAACGGTAGCTTCTGTCTCTAGGCTTATATGAAGATTAAAGAAAGGATATCTGTAAAGCCCCTGCTTATTATTAATGCTGTTTCTATTATGTCCTAATCATTTGAACATAGAATTATTATAGGTTTTACTTGTTCTGAAAGTAGGAAGGAACTGTGGAGGCCTCAAAATCACTCCCCTTCTAGGCGCAGAGCATTGTGCTTAGCCTTAGAGCGCCTTCTGATTGGCATTGTGGTAGCTTTGCCTAGAAACATGTTTTTCAGTTAGGTTTCAAGATCTGTTGTTAAATGCCTGACATATTGATAGCAGGCGGAAATAATATTTTTGTATTTTAATACTTTTTTTTTGAATACAGGGGTTTTATTTCCTAGATTGTAAAGTCAACATTTTAATCTGCCTCATTTTTTTTGCATAAATAATATCCAATTATAATAAAGTTATGTTCATTTAAAAAGTGATCCTAACAAATGAAGCTACTTTGGGATTTGGGAGAGATAACAAATTGATATATACATGAATTTGGATAATGGAACCACAAGCAGTGTGTATGAGTATTGTTATAAACCATTTCTGCATGTATTTATTAGAAAATTATCATTGCACATATATTATAGAAATTCTGAGACCTTCACATACCTAGATATTAAAAATTTCTTTCATAGGGTGTTTCTGGAATTTTTGGATATAAGTTTATGTTTAGCATGGCATCATTTAATACATTTTAAAAACACTGATTTCTGAACATAATTTGGTTTCTAATGAAAGTAAAATATTCAGCAATTAAAAATTAAGGGAAAAAAGCTAGTTCACTTTAAGATATTACAAGACAGTAAAAAAAAATGTTTGCTCCATTTGCTAAGTAACATCTGAAGACTAAATATATAGCTTCACCAGAAATGATGTTCATGAACAATGATCTTCAAAAGTTAATTGGACTTGGGGAGTCCACAAAGTTTTGCTAAGCTAATATTAAGCTATCGTTTATAACAGTCTGAAGGAAAATTATATAGGTGCCCTGAGCCCAAAATTATAAGAATACCCCTAACTCGTTTCTTTTTTACGTTGTAAATAGTTGGTAGAGTAGGTTGAAGTGTGTTCTCTAGAAAATTCATGTTTACTGAGAACCTCAGAACGTGACCTTATTTGGAAATAGAGTGTTTGCAGATCTAACCAGTTAAATTAAGATGAGTTCATACTGGATTAAAGTGGGCCCTAAATCCAGTGATCAAGGTCCTTATAAGGAGAGACACACAGCTATCCAGAGAGATGGAGAGGGAGGAGGGCCACATGGGGATGAAGGTAGGAATTGGGGTGACACAGCTACAAACCCGGAATGCCAGGCATTGCCCGCCACCACCTGAAGCTAAAGGAGCCACGGGGAAATTCTTGCCTAGTCTTTGGAGGAAGGGTGGCCCGGCTGACACCCTGATTTCAGACTTCTCGCCTCTAGAGCGGTTAGACAATAGATTTCCATTGTTTTCAGCCATCCAGCTTGTGGTCACTTGTGGCAGCCCTAGGAAGCTAGCACAGTTGGTAAGTTTAACGTGGGGTGTGGTTTTATAAAAGGCATTCGTTATTCAGGGTAGCTATAAACAAATACACTAAGGAGGTGGCAGTGAGAAGTGAGGGTGATCTGTGTGAGGGCCGTAACAGTGGGGGTGGAGGAACGTGACATTGGAGTTAGACAGGGAAAACTTGACAGGACTTAATGAATCAAGTGGATGCAGGGTGGTTTCCTAATTGCTCAGCAATTCAGTCAAGATCTACCCTTGCCTTGAGCTTCTGTTAAGAAGTGAGCAGTGTTCAAAACATTATATACACACTTTATGTAGAGAAAGATTTCGTTTAATTTGAAGACATGTCACAGAGGCACTGCTACTCAGCGACCTGACTTCCAAAGCTCAGAGACGCTTCCCAGGCTCACTCGGAATGGCAAGGTATGGTTAAACTCTGCTTGGCCTGGCATAGAGTAGTGGTGAATCACCACCAGGATTGGTTTGTGGTGGTGGACGCTGGAACTCCCCATTCCTGTAATTAGACTTCTACCTTTGATTACTGATATGATGCTTAGAGTTGAAATCATAACTGTATTTTCATAATAGCTATAAAGAGAGGCACCTGGCTGGCTCAGTCAGTTGAGCATCTGACTCTTGGTTTCGGCTCAGGTCATGATCTCAGGGTCATGAGACTGAGCCCCATGTAGGGCTCTGCGCTCTGTGAGCGGGGGGTCTGTTGCTCTCCCTCTGCCCTAACGCCCCCTCTCTAAAATAAATAAATAACTCTTTTAAAAAAAATAGCTATAAAAAGCTGCATTTGGATGTCAATAATAGAATCCTATGAAAAAGTAACCTTGTCAGTGCCCTCTTCATCACAAAGCTTTAAAAGCATGGGTTTCCAAAGGCAATGTAGCTTATATCCCTTTTCCTTTTCTTTATGTCACTTTTCCCCCCATAATTTTCAGATTTTCAGAGCGCCAATAAATGAAAATAGATTATATGCTTAGGTTGGAACATACTAGGAGATGAGAGAAAATGTGTAAATTATTCAGATAAGTTTTCAAATAAGTATAAAAATTTGGATTTCTTAGCCAAACGTTTTCTTTTTTTTTTAAAGATTTTATTTTTTATTTATTTATTTGAGAGAGAGAATGAGAGAGAGGGAGAGAGCATGAGAGGAGGGAGGGTCAGAGGGAGAAGCAAACTCCCCGCTGAGCAGGGAGCCCGATGTGGGACTCGATCCCGGGACTCCAGGATCATGACCTGAGCCGAAGGCAGTCGCTTAACCAACTGAGCCACCCAGGCGCCCCTAGCCAAACGTTTTCAAGCACAATGTATTTCATCAGAAAGGCTCGCATTACCAAAATTTACCAAAAGCTTACTGTAGAATTCATCCGAAAAATGCATGCTTATGAGCAAAGGCTGAATGCCATACTCTTGAATCGTGCCTAGACTTTTCTGCCCTCCCTTGTCAAAAGCAATTTTTCTACACCATGCCATCTTTATATAATACTATTATTGATGAGAGAGTGGGAAAACTAACTACAGATCAATTGCTAGTTGATACTAACTTTTGGTAATCTAAAAATCAAATCTTTCTCTCAGAAGTGATTTGAAATTGAACTTCAGTCATCTAGAAGCCTGCTTTTGAGCAGTTTACGGCGTCACTCTAATATTTCCTATATTCCTGTCCAATTCCATATGTGGAATGACTGAATGGTAGTCACACTAGTTGTGAGCACACAGGCAAGAAGAAAAGTAGTTAAACATCTTGCTATGTGTGAGCACTTCGAGGGCCCAGGCAGACACCATGCACCTTGACCACCTATTATGAAGCTTTTTGCTGCCGTGTCAAGTGAAAGCAAGTTAATTGGGTGAGGCTGTGGAGCATGTTAGGGGCCTGGTAAAGGGTTGCCGTCTGACAGCTGAATGTCAGCAAAAGCCAGTCAAGTGTAGCTGAGAGACAGAGACCTGTCACAAAGTTCCCGCAGACTGGAGCACAGTTAGGAAGCTGAAATACGGTTGCGTCTCACTTTCTCCCTCATTGAATCCAAGCACCTTAAAAGATTTTACACTGTATGTGTCAACTCTTGTTTGCTAAGCTGTTTCCCCCCTCACTGTCCTGCATTCAAATGATTGAACAAAAGATGCTAATGTTTAGCAAAGTGAATGTAAATTCCCTCTTTTCCCCTTTTCTGCCCAAGCAGAGAGACACTCAACTCAAAGGAAACTTTGAAGGTTTACATCAAACAATTAGATCGCCTCCGAATTTGGCCCATAGTGGAATCTTTTTCCCAAGAGAGTATAAAAATTAAAAATTAAAAGCTGTAGGGTAAGAATGCATTTTTCTCTGATATACAAAATCGAGCTTTTAAGGGAGCTAGGATTCCTGCCCGGGGGTCTGGAGAATGGACAGTTGGCAAGATAACTTTCCTCTTGCCTTCTGTCACAGGCTTCTTTCCCTCTTCTCTGAGGGTGCCCTAGCGTAAAATGCTGTAATGACACTCACCGAAGGTCGAGAAAGATAAGCCTAGAAAGGAACAGCGAGGTCCCTCCTGACACTTTAGACGCTCCAGAAAGGAGGCATTGAAGGAAGTCAGAACTAAAGAAAATGAAACTTATTTTTGGAAAGAGAAAAGTTGAATGTCAAAACATGCCCTTCCTGTTGGCTTTCCTTGGAATACAGATTAGAGGAAGTCCCTTCATGTGACAGCAGGCCAACATCTGGGGCACCTGCTAGGTGCCAGCCACCGGTGAAGCCACCGGTGACAAAGAAACAAGAGTAGCCCATGGCTTCCTTTGAGGAGCGCACAGTGAAAGCTGTCCTCTACAACTCCCTGCGATGGACCTGAACTTTCATTTTTAATGGACTTTTATGTTGAATAAAATTAATTAAAACTGAAATAACTACGTGTGGCCAGTGGCCGGTATATTGAGCTGCAAACAGCAGATTTTGAGACTGTGTTGCCATGACACAGAGCAGGGACATCCAATCCCAATGTGAGGTGACAGGTGTCAGGAAGTCTGGGGACAAGGCGATCCCCGAGGTGAGTCGTGAAGAACAGTAAAAACCTGTTGAAGCAGCCTCCTTTTAAAGAGAAGGAGCAGCATGACAAGGAGACTCTCGGACAGGAGAAAGGAAGGGCGTGCTGATAGGTACTGGGGAGCAAAAGTGTTTTATGGGGAATCACCTCGACGCCACGGTTGCCTCTGAGTCCACGGCCAGGCCCGTTATCCCAGAGGTCACAGAACAGAAGGTCTCACAGGGCACATTACAATACTCAAATACATAATTTATCAGATCAGTTTAAGACACACGGCAAGAAGCAGAGCATGGTGGGGAGCCAGCAGGGGAAGGACCAAACTCCCCGACTCCATGGTCACGCAGTGCTCTTTCAACCCCTGTCTCTTGGCTGCATCAGCCTTCTCCACTCCGTGAGGTTGTGAGGACCAGGGCGGAGGTTTGACACAGGGGGCTCGGGAGACAGAGGTGCCTGGGCCACTCACCCCTGCTTCCCTTCCAGGACAGATGCAGGACAAATATATCTGCCCCCTAGCTATAGCTTGCCGCTTTGGCTGTTGAACTGCTTTGGGTTTTGTCTGCGGCTCTCGGGCCAGTTTAAGAATGACATTAGCCTGGAGGTGGCATATATCTATCTTATGATGTGGTCTCTCCACCCCGTTCTATCTCTAAGTAACCTGTCTTTTAGGGCACTAACTTACCATGTTCTCAACATGTGGATTCTGCCTGTGTTTCACAGACGACTGGCTGATTCATCCTTTAGCTTCACACTTATTTTGAGTTTCATCTATCCAGTTTTTTTTTTTTCCTGGTCTCCAATAGCAAATTTGAATACTCTCAAATAATAAGCAAATAGACAATAAAGAAGAGATGAAGTAGGAAATAGAGAGAATACCGAAGAGATAACTTGTATACAAATATTAAAAGTGCGTTTAAGTTAGAGAAAATGAAGAGACTTTAAGTAGCTAAAGAAAAAAAATTGGCAAACAGCTTGAAAGCCTGTGTCAAAATCATCGTCTTGTGGATGTCCTACCCTGAGCCCGAACTGCATTTCAAACGAGGCTAGGCTTTTTAGAAAAATTGGTGTGCAGACTCAGAGGAAGTTCATTTGAATGCGGGTTTTGGCGATTGGTAAAGAATGAGTGGAAGTTTTGCGGGCAGGTGCCCAGAAGTGGAGAGAACCGCCTTGTGTCTCCCCTCCATGCAGGCCCAGGGACTGGCATCTGGACTCTTAGAAAAAGGCCCTCTAGGTGGAAACTGAAAGAAGTGTTTTATGACAGACATGGTGAGACACCGGGTCCATCAGAGTTGTCATGGTTTTCAGGTGACACGGGGAGGGGTGGGCATAGGGACATCACCCATATGGCACAGTGAGCCGGCTGATACATCAGAGGCAGCAGCGAGGGGAGGGACTCCGGACACCCAGCAACTCTTGATGGGGACTGTGCAAGGCATTTGAGGTCTGGTGTGAGCAAGTCAGGGAAGAACCAGGGAAATGTAACTCATTCCTGGAACCTTGTCTATATCCACAGAACAATGAGGCTTGTAAACTCCCAGTGCCCTGCCCATCAAAACTTAACACTACAAAAAATAGCAGTTGTGTTGTTATATAGTATTTCGGCAAATTATTAGTTAAGGAGACTGGCTCCAGAGTCAGATTAGTTAAGGACAGTGTGAGCTCCCCTGAGGACAGACAGTTTTTGTGTGTGTAATTCACTGCTCTATCCCAGGACCTAGAACAGTATCTGGCACCTTGTAGGCACTCGATAGATATTTCTTGAAAGAATTAATGAATAACGCTGATAGGATACTAATGGTGGATGTGGGTTTAGATATGTTTTATGCATTATGCAAGCATGGGGAAAATCTATCATATGGAATTGAAAATGAGGGAATGGATCCCTGAAACATAATCTGTAGGTATATTATTTTGGAATTTTGTGGTTGCTGTATTATTCTTGCAGTTCTATAGGATGTTCTCCCTAGAGATATGGGTTTGGTTTGAGAGTGCTGGAAATGGCCCGCTTCTATCAGAAATAACATTCCTGCCTATCATGTAAAGGAAATGTCATTGCCAGCTAAGTGATTTGCTTTGCAACATACTCCCCAGTGCTTGCTGTGATTTGAAGGCATTCCACAGATGTGAACCCCAGATCGCGTGATTTGTCTTACATCTGAAGTGCCTCTCTCTCACTGGGAGATAGAGAGACCATGTTCTTTTAACGGAAGACAACCAGCCACTCCAGAAAGGCTCGGCCGTAGCACCAGTTGAAGGGAGTGAAGACTGCAGCATTCTGTGAAGAACTGCTAGAAATTTTAGGTGTGATGTAGTAGAATGAGGGAACATAAAACAGCAGTGGAAGGGGGGCCATGGGAAAAAATGAGTTTCAAATTTCAAAATGTGGGTTTATTGCTAATTTTGTTGAGGTATGTGATTGACAGATACAATGTCAGTAAGATTTAGGAAAGTCATCTCTTTCAAACAACTTTAAGTTTTAGACGATTCTTCCCTTTTCCTCTTTACCTGAGTGCATGGTCATAATTCCACCCGGGGAAAAAACATACTGCTAAAAGGTCTAAATTTATAGCTTTCAGATTATTATTAAATTTTTGACATTGAATCAAAAAGGTGTAGAAGTTTAAGAGGAAATTCTTGAGTAATGAAAAAGTGGTCAGAACACTTCTGCCTAATGGTTCCCAGATAGAGTGTGACATGTGTACATTCTGACCACAGAAGTTGTAATTTGGCAGCTGGAAGTGCTGTTTGGAATAAAATGAAGGCACACAAGTTGTAAGTAGCCACTCTACATAAGGAGTTGCTTTCGTGCGGAGTAGAGAGACAAGTCACTCCATATAATTATTTGTGTTTGCTCAATGTGAGACTGTGGCTATGGGATATATACAGTAGACACTGAAATAGGAAAGTGGTCGCAGCTAAATTAAGACCTTTTCAAAACTTGCAAAACATTTAGTTAAAGACCTACCCTCTGAGGCCTTTAACCAATTACATTTTCATTTTGACTGCACATTTCAGAGTCATAACTGTACTAAAATATGGGTTTCAGTATATATAAAATTAGTCTTTTTTAATAAAAGGTTTTGGTTATAAAAGTAAGGCATGCTTATTGTAGATAATTTGGAAAATACAGAAGTTTTGGGAAAAATTGCCAACAATTCCAATAAGTCAAAGAAAGTTATCGTATGTGATTATGTGAATCACCTTTTTACATATATGGTCTAATTCAGGGGTTGGCAAAGTTTGAAGCCTATGGGCCATATCCACCTGCCACCTGTTTTTGTATAGCCTGCAAGCTAGGAATGGTTTTTACATTTTTAAATGGTTGAAAAGAAAGAAAAAGAAGAATATTTCATGATGTGAAAATTATGTGAAATCCAAATTTCAGTGCTCATGAATAAAATTTTATTGGAACACGGGCTGCTAATTCATTTGCATATCTTCTATGGCTGCGTTTGGGTGACAATGGCAGGATTTAGTAGTTGCAACAGAGAACGTATGGCCTGTAAAACGTGAATTATTATTTGACCCTTTACAGAAAAATTTTCTGACCCCTTGTTCAACTTAAGCATTTGTCCATGTTATCTGTAAGTTCATAACCGTAAATTTTATAGCTGTATAGTATTCCGTCAAGTGGCTGTAGCTTACTTAAAGATACTTTAGTAGGTAAGTAAGATGAAGACATTGTTGAGTATGGGTTTATTTCCAATTTTTGTCTGTTAGTACTGATATAAGGAACATAGTCATAAATGGAATTGTCAGATCTAGTGGTATTACCCTTTTAAGGCAGCTGCCAAATTACAGTCCAAGTGGTTCGATCAATTTATACAATCACTACCAATTTATAAATGCCTGTTTCATAATGCCTTCACTAACATTTAGTATCATAATGTTTTAAAGTTCAGTTTTGATTGGCAACAAATAAATACCTTTTTACTTTCCATTTTTGATGATTCTTGGAGGTTACCATTTTTTCCCACTTATTTGCTAATCAGCTATAGTTTTACTTTTGCAAACTGCCAGTTTCATAACCTTTGCTCATGATTCAAAGAGTTGTCTTTTTTTTAAGATTTTATTTAGAGAGAGAGAGAGAGAGAGAGCAAGTGAGAGAGAGAGAGCATGAGTGAGGGAGAGGGGCAGAGGCAGAGGGAGAAGCAGACTCCCTGCTGAGCAGGGAGCCCAATGCGGGGCTCGATCCCAGGACCCCGGGATCATGACTCAAGCCAAAGACAGATGCTTAACCCCCTAAGCCACCCAGGCGCCCCGGTTCAAATAGTTTTAAATATAAAAACCATGGAAAGAAAATTTTGAACTTCCAAAGCTTTTTTCCCCCCTCATCCACACTCCAAAGATAATGAACACTTTCTTGTGATTCCTTTTTTAGAAAGAAAAATAGGTATACATATGCCTGTGTGTGTCTTCTATTTATTTTTAAAATACAAGTGGGTTCTCTCTATCCACACACATAATTTCAAACCTTCTTTTTTCACTTAGACATATTTATATATTATATGTTTACATATTCACCTTATTTTTTTTTGATGGTTGTATTCTATGGTTGTTTCGTACTTCACTTGAATAGCACTCGGTTGGATGGATCCTTTAGTTTTACTTAAAAACTGTTTTTCTGTAAAAAAACAAAAATGCTCAATGAACACATCTATCTGCTTACCTTGGTGAACTTTTGTGAGTGTGGCCAGAGAAGAAATGCCCTAGCGGTGGAATTGCTGGATCAATGGTCAGGTACATTTAAAATTCTGTCTTCCAGATAGGTTGCACTCAGCTTGGCATCCTTGCCTATGTGGTCTGCGCTTGTCTCTCAGCAGTGGGTGTCATCAGACATCTAAATTTTTGCCTATCTAATATGTGAAATGTCGTCTTCATTGGCATGTTTTGTGTTGCGTCTCTCTCTCTCTCTCTTTTTAAAGATTTTATTTATTTATTTATTTATTCATTTATTTATTTGAGACAGAGTGAGAGTGCACACGCGCCAGAGCCCTCACCAGCTGGGGAAAGGGGCAGAGAGCGAGAGGGAGAATCTCGAGCAGACTCCACTCTGAGCAGGGAGCCTGACCTGGGGCTTGGTCCCAGGACCTGAGATCATGACCTGAGCTGAAATCGAGAGTCAGACGCTTAACCGACTGAGCCACCCAGATGCCCCTTGTGTTGCATTTTTTAAATTATGAATGAGGTTTAACATTTTTTCATGTTTATTGGTTATTGTATTCCTCCCTTTCCAACCAAAAGGCCAATTTATATCTGAGGCAGAGGCTGCTAGTGGTTCCCTGAGATCTGTTTTCTCTTTGTTTCTTAGTAATAAAACTTCTGAATATTACCTGGGTCACTCGGCAGGGAAAGTTACATTCCTGATATCCCTGAAGTTTAATTAGACATGTAACCCAAGTTCTGACCAATGGGATGTAAGCAAAAGTGTTGTGATTTTAGGAAGTGTCTTTAAATGTAAATGGTGCCTTCTTCTCGTCTTTGTCCTCCTTTCTTCTGCCTAGAATGCAGACGTAGGGCTGGAACGGAAGCAATTATTTTGGGCCCTGAGGTGGAAGGCACATACTGAGGCTGTGGAGCCCAACATAGAGGCAGTTTGGGTTCCTTTTTTGTTTTTTTGTTTTTGTTTTTTTGTTTGGATTCCTGATAACTTCAGTCATACCAGAGACAAATAAACTATCTTATTTAAGCCACTGACATTTTGGGTTTTCTGTTACAGCTAAACCCAATCTTAATACTAGACTATCCTTAGCCTGCTTTCTAATTAGGTTCTCTTTTTTCTTCAGTTGCATGAACCTGTTGTCAATTAAGAAAATCACTCTAGGGGCACCTGGGTGGCTCAGTCAGTTGAGCAACTGCCTTTGGCTCAGGTCATGATCCCGGGGTCCTGGGATCGAGCCCCACATCGGGCTCCCTGCTCCGCGGGGACTCTGCTTCTCCCTCTCCCACGCCCCCTGCTTGTGTTCCCTCTCTCGCTGTCTCTCTCTGTCAAATAAATAAATAAATAAATAAATAAATAAATAAATAAATAAATAAATAAAATCTTAAAAAAAAAAGAAAGTCACTCTTATGGCCATCATGTGTGTTACACTATGTTTATCCGTTATCATTTCAGTTTTTCAGTGGCATTTTTTCTAAATAGTATGCCCAAGTTTTTATTCAGTTTTTGTACCTTTGTATATACTTGGGTGTATGGATATATTTACGTTTCAAATTCCCTCTGAATTTTTTGCAACTACATTTTTCTAAGACACAGAGGAAAAAATGGCCACCTTTGCATTTTTCTGACCATTTCTGGCATTCCTACCATCAGGTGTATCAGAATTACCAGGGTGGGAGCAGGCTGGGAGCCAGGGTCGGGAAAGAAAGAAGGAAAAGAAAGAACAAAAGCTATCTGGGAAAATCCGTCGACTCTTTTTCCAGCCTCAGTCATGTCAGGAAATCTAAACATCCAAGAGAAGAAAATGGGAATTGTTATCCTGTCAGGCACAAGACATCTTTAAAGTAATTTAAAATTAAAGTTTAGATGCTCGAGTGTAATTTAAAACTTCAGTGCTGAATTTTATCTCTGAATATAACAACAAATAAGCTCCTTTGGTGAAAGGCTAGAACTTTTATTTTATGTAAATGCTATAAAATCTATTTACTCCAGTACCATGGATATTCAAATGTGGGACTCTAATATGTTATCAAAAATATAAACACTTATTTTTAGCCTCTAGTACAATCTATGTACTTTTATTTCCCAGCTGCACAGAGATTTGTTGAGCCATTGCTGTGTTTATGAAACAGTTCTGGTTATAAAATAAGCCCGAGGCTGTCTTCTTTGGGCAGCATGATAAGGTAGTAGTCAAGCATTAGGGGAGAAGAATCAGAAGGATCAAGCGTCACATCTTTTTCTACCATATTCCAAGCTGTGCAACATGGAGCAAATTATTCTATTCTCTCAGCCCCAGTCTTTCAACTGCAAAATGAGGGTAACAGTAGTACTTTCTCATTGAGTTGTTGTGAGAATCGAGATAATGTCTATAAAGCTAAACCTAGCACAGGGCCAGACACATATGCCCAATACATGTTAGCTATAATTATAAATTTGGAATTTGTTATCATCTGAGAAGAGGAGAAGGAGAGGGGAGGAAGGAGAGCTACTGAATGCTCTGCCTTTTGTGTCTATTATTTCATTTAATCCTTATAACAACCCTAGGAGGGATTATTCTTCCTATGTCACAGAGGATGCAGATGGCCACAGGCTCAGTAATTTGTCAAAGGTCACATGGTTAATACATGGCAGGATCAAGTGTGGAGCCCAAGGTCTCTCCAACTTCAGAGTCATATCCTTTCCACTACACTGTGCTGCTTTGAATTGGGGCAAAATCTGTATCTACATGAAATGACCAAATACCAATAGGAGGCCAACCTGAGTGATTTGTTCATCAGAAATCTTATTTAGCCCAGATACTCTGCTAAGTGCTAGGCATACAAAGTCCCGAATCCATTGCATCAGGTGCTCAGAGTTTTGTAGCGGAGTTATCAGTGCATACAAATAAGTAAAAATAGAAAAATAGACGCTCATGAGGGAATATAAAAGTGTAACTGGGTGTCACAGCTCACTGAGGTTAGGGAAGGGCGGGATGGGGATCCGGAAAGGCCTCACAAAGAGGGAAACGTTGAGCAGAGTCTGAAAGGTGGGGGGAGCACTCCCCCACGAAGGACAGAAGGATACTCTGGGCAGCGGACAGGTAGGGAGCAGGTGTGAAGCATGGGGGCATCGTGTGTAGGGGACGCACAATTCCATGCGATTGGATTGTGGAGTACAAGGGAGGAAATGGTAGATGAGGCTGGACAGGGAAGCAAAGAGCTGCACAGCCCCATGGCCAAGGATGTGCTTAGAGGGAGGCACAAAGAATCAAGGCTGCTAGGCCAGTTACTCTGCCACATTAATCGAGTGGTCAAGGCTGATTTTGAACCAGATAGGTCGACTTTAGGGCTCTCGCTCTTGAACCAATGTTGAATGTCTACATGAGGGCAAAATTGTTGTGACGTGAATCAAATATGTTATTAATATCTTCTATCTCTTCTATTTGCTTCTATCTCTACAGTTGCCCTGCCTTCTTAATCTCTAGGTTTAAGGCCTCTTAGGTTGTTCTGTATCTAGAGACTCCTTTACTCCATTGACTCACATATCCCTGCATGTCTTGATGTCAGTGAGCTAAAGAGCCAAACTGGTCTGCACTAAGATTTCATGACTTACAAGGAAAAGAATGCATAAAATATTCCTACAGCTTTGGCGTTGGTAACCCAAAGTTAGGATTGGTAACCACAAGGAATAAATATTTAATAATGTGATAGCAGGTGTATGTATATGTTTATGTATGCACACATATGTATGTGTATGTATATATATAATGTATGGATGTGAATGCACATAGCAAGTGCGTATAATACACACACAAATATTTATCAAGTTCATGTTATATGTATGTATCAAGTGCATGTTATATGTATATATATCAGGTATATAATGGGCCATTCCACAAGAGAAAACTATATATGTGATTATTGCCAATTTTGTGCAGACCACAGTGTCCTATGATGCCAACATGGCAGAACTGGAAGATAGACAGGTAGAATTTGGTTAACTAACTCGAAGTCTTTGGAAGGAGGAAGACTCTGTGATACTGAGTCTGGAGACTCTAGTGGTAAGAACACATTAGCAGATAAAGTAGCAATGGTGAGCGAACCTCATTAGAAGGCCCTCTGGTGAGTACTTTGATTCCTTTGTCAGTTTATGTGTGGCTGCACACCCTACTTAAAACCAGGTCAATAATTTACAGAGCTTAAGACATCATCATGGAGGTCAAAGTTATAAAAAAGGTACTACAGAATTTAATTGAATGAACCCACATTATCTAAACTGTGGCTAATCTTGTTATTTATGTGACTTTAAAAAAAAGATTTTATTTATTTGTTTGTCAGAGAGAGAGAGAGCACAAGTAGGGGGAATGGCAGAGGGAGAGGGAGAAGCAGGCTTCCCGCTGAGCAGGGAGCCTGATGCGGGACTCGATCCCAGGACCCTGGGATCATGACCTGAGCCAAAGGCAGCCACTTAACCGACTCAGCCACCCAGGTGTCCCTCTGTGCAACTTAAAAAAAAAAAAAAGTGTGCAATATGCATTTCTCCTCTCCATGTCCCCTCAAAATCTGAAGTACTGTATTTGGGTTAACATCATCCACAAAAGTTGGGCATTAACATTATGTCATATGCCATCATGCATGGAATTATGTGGATCTGTAGAACTTCAGAGCTGTAAAGGGTGTAGCTCCTTATTTTATAGGCAAGGGATGTGATACGTGGATGGACTAATTCCCATGGCAGAAATGGCCCAGCTAGACTGGAGCAGAAGTGGGAGAGAAAACTGTGGTCGTTGGCTCTCCAGTCCAGGACTCCCACTATGTGCCTGGCAGAACTGCCATGTAGTAGCATCCGGCTTACTAAATCACATCACCACGCACTTTTCAGAATACTAGATTCCAGAAGACTTAACTCGATCATATATGCCATGTGGGAGACAAATAGTTTGGTGTCATCTGTTCAGAAGCCTTGATCTGCAGAATGGCTTTCATTTATAGACAACTTACTGAGTGATTATCATATTATTAGACTAATGCTTTATTTACTTTTTTTGTTGGGAAAACACTCTTGGAAAACTAAGGTATTAAGGCCTTGAAAAATAGCTATTAGACGTGTCCAATAACTCTATTTCATAAAAATTTTAAAATGCAGAAATGTAGTGAACACATTCTGTATTGTGAATATATATTTAGCTGATGGACTGTAACAGTTCAAATAGAATCATTTACAGCTTATTGAGTAAATAAAAGTGCTTCCATAAAGATTCACATGACACCTACCTTTTATTTCAGGTAACTAATCTCTTTTTGAGAAATTGCTTAAATTTAGATTTACATGAGAGAGTACCAGAACACCTCAGCAGTTTAAAAAGTAATTCAAATGACCATGGGCTTTACAGATTTAAAATGTAAGATCAGGCAGTGAATATTAACTTTTAATGGTCTCTGATAAAAAAGTTATTTAACTGTCTTTTACTCTCTGTGTTATATTAAAAGTGTTATGATATATTTCTGGATACTATTTGTAACAAGAGAAAAGAGTGCGTATTTACTTTTTCTTTTCATGGTGAAAGGTTTTTTTTTAAACATATAATGTATTATTTGTTTCAGGGGTGCAGGTCTGTGATTCATCAGTCTTATATAATACCCAGTGCTCATTACAACACACACCCTCCCCAGTGTCCATCAGCTCATCCCCCAACTCACCTCCCCTCCTTGTTTTTTTTTAACATCACATTCTCAAACCAAGATTTCACCAGAATTTTTGCTGGCTTGTTTACAAGCTATTAAGTGACTTAAAATCAGATTCCCCCCGCCATTTCATGAAAAAAAAAACAAAACAAAACTTTCTAGCAGTGTATGGAGTATAGCAAATTATCCTACTAGCAAAAAGAAGAAAAATGTGTTTTCATTTACACAAAAGTAAATCTGTTTACTTGGTGGAGGGCATATCTTTTGGGGGTGCAAATCTTAAAAAAAAAACCTCTTTTTTTTAAAGTTATTTTCCATGGCTAGAACATAAAAGGTCAGAAGGTAGCATGCAAAAAGTGAGAGTCTTATCTGAAATACTAGGGAAATACCCAACATCCCATTTCAAGACGATTTAGTTAAAAAAAATGTTATATTAGATGAAAAGATGCTTTCGGTCAACTTGGTGGAAAGTAGACATATTAAAAAGTTAAGGTGAGAGGGCATCTGGGTGGCTCAGTTGGTTAAGCGACTGCCTTCGGCTCAGGTCATGATCCTGGAGTCCCGGGATCGAGTCCCCCATTGGGCTCCCTGCTCAGCAGGGAGTCTGCTTCTCCCTCTGACCCTCCCCTGTCTCATGTGCTCTCTCTCTCTATCTCATTCTCTCTCTCAAATAAATAAATAAAATCTTAAAAAAAAAGTTAAGGTGAGAAAGGGCAAAAGAGGACCCCCCTTGTAGAGTGCCAAGATCCATCGAATATTAAGGAGAAACGAGCAGTTAGAGGCCTTCCCTAAAGGACAGTCTCCCTAATATGTAATGTGCTAGGTTGATGGGATCACGAGAACAAAAAAGGAAACTTCAAGAACAGAGTATAGGTTGGAGTAAATCATGTATACCTTTAATATTGCCAACAGGGGTGACTGGTCAGTGAGGCACGGTTCTGTTGCTCTAGTCGAAGGCATCAGAACAAAATACCCTCAGAGACTCCTTGGCCTTCCTTGGTCCGCTTTTGCACACTCTTCTCTTTTTGTGTATAGTTTTCTTAGACCAGAACTTGAGATATAAAGATGTGACAACAAATTTTGAAGCCTCACCTGACAGTTTTCTTTTATCATAATAAAGAATACTGTGGCTATCCCTAAATTTTATTAAGAAGAAAATCAGGCCCCACCATCTCCTGCCTTTTTGGGACCCCCTTTGCCCTCAGGTCTGACAGAAGGAGAAGTTAGTAGACAGCACTAGAGTCTTTTTTTTTTTAAATTTTTTATTGTTATGTTAATCACCATACATTACATCATTAGTTTTTGATGTACTGTTCCATGATTCATTGTTTGTGCATAACACCCAGTGCTCCATGCGGAACGTGCCCTCCTCAATACCCATCACCAGGCTAACCCATCCCCCTCCCCCCCTCCCCTCTAGAACCCTCAGTTTGTTTTTCAGAGTCCATCATCTCTCATGGTTCGTCTCCCTCTCTGACATACTCCCCTTTTCTTCCTCTCCTGTTATCTTCTTCTTTTTCTTTTTTCTTAAAATATGTTACGTTATTTGTTTCAGAAGTACAGATCTGTGATTCAACAGTCTTGCACAATTCACAGCGCTCACCGTAGCACATACCCTCCCCAATGTCTATCACCCAGCCACCCCATCCCTCCCACCCCCAACCACTCCAGTAACACTCAGTTTGTTTCCTGAGATTAAGAATTCCTCATATCAGTGAGGTCATGTGATACATGTCTTTCTCTGATTGACTTATTTCACTCAGCATAACACCCTCCAGTTCCATCCACGTCGTTGCAAATGGCAAGATCTCATTCCTTTTGATGGCTGCATAATATTCCATTGTGTATATATACCACATCTTCTTTATCCATTCATCTGTCGATGGGCATCTTGGCTCTTTCCACAGTTTGGCTATTGTGGACATTGCTGCTATAAACATTGGGGTACACGTACCCCTTCGGGTCCCTACATTTGTATCTTTGGGGTAAATACCCAGTAGCACTAGAGTCTTGATAGAAGCAAAATCAATCAGGTAATGGTGCTGCCCATTCCGACATGCAGAAAAAAAAATTAGAAAAGGTGATTCTAGGAGCCATAAAAGGGCAGGAATCTGCAACTCCAGCCTCGGATGGAATGAGATGCCTCTCTCTGTTCAGGGTCCAATATTCCAGGTTTGCAAAGGAAACCTTATCAGCGTTACTAATCAGGGTCAACGCCTGATCTCAGGATGTCTTTTCCTTCCATTGGGATAAGCTAATCCCTCTCCTTCGTAAAGTCATTCGAGTGGTCATTTTAGGTGTTTTTTTTTTGTTTTTTTTTTTTTAACTTCCAGCATAAAAAGGGATGATTTCTGTCAGCTGTAGGCTTGTAGTGGAGTATCAAGAAATCAAAAGAACAGAGATCAAAGAAAATTGCTGAACTAGGTGTTAGATGCAGCCATTGATTTTTCTCCAATTGTAGTTAAAAAAAATCCACAAAAATGGTAACATATACAACAGTTGCATTGCTGATACTTTCCTAAAACCACTGATGGCTTCCCTCTTGTTTTCACATGTTTGAGTGGTTTTGTAGAATGTGACATAACAAAGCAGGTTCTTATAGTTCATGCGATTTTATTGCCAAAACTGTAAGAGAATCTGCCAAAAAGAGGTTGTTTTTTTTTTTAAAAACTCTGCAATGTAAAGTGTGGTTTTTAATGGAGACACTTATGACTAGACTTACTATCTCAAGAACATTTATTTGTTGGGAATCTGGAAAATTCTGTCATACAATTGATCAGTAGTTACTATCAATAAATGTCATAAAATAATAGTACCTATCTGCTTTACTGATAAGACTTCATTCATGTTAAATGTTAACTACTGATTATCAGTGTTACTGAAGGCTTCATCAAAATATTAATTCTGTTTTCCAGTACATTGTGGATGTGTGGATATCCTTGATTTCACTTCTAGTAGTTTCTGGATACCAGTATAATGTTTTAAAATATGTGGCAAATAGTTTTTCATGTTGCAATCCCATGTTTTGATACACAATTTCCAAATACTTTCAGGAGAACAGTTTTTATTGAAATAGAGCAGTGGCATTATTATCAAAGGAAAAGGCAAAAAAGTTCATTTCCCTGGCATTTTATATCTCGTTGTGCTATCTCCTAGAGGTCACTAGAATTTACTTATTTTTCTCTGTGCTGTATTTGTCAATTAAATGAGTCCAGCTGATAGATTTTAAAAACATAAATACCCACAGTTCATGTTCTCAGCAGTCGGATCTTCCATGTTATATAGCACATATTATAGAGCATAATGAAATAAACACTCTTAGCATTGGCTTCTGGAGATTGCCTGTGGCAGGAGATGCAAAAATGCCTGATTGCACTGACTCTTTGATGCAATAACTTTATAAAAGTTTTATACAATGTTTCAGTGTTTAGACAAACTCCGGAAAGGTTCATGACATCGGACACTTTAGAAGGGATTCAATCATGCTTGGAAAATAATTTACTATTTATATATTATCATACCGATAATGGCAGAATTAAAAATGGCATCTCCACCCCATCTTGTATCATGATTATTAGCCCCCACTTCCCTGTGTCTGGTTTTCGATTCTGTTTCAGAGCTTTCAACTCTATGTTTATTTGTTTTTTTCTTCTTCATATTGTAGCTAGGATCACGAGACCATTCAAATCTCTCCATTCCTTCAAGAGCTGCTCTTCCCGTGGAAGCAGTTGGTGTGGGGGATTTCTTGCCATTGCAAGCTGAACTGGATACAACTTACACTTTCTTGAAGGAGACATTGATAAATCCGCTGACGTCATCTCACCCCTCTCCAGCGACTATGTCTGCTAATGCCAAACGACCAACTCAGATTGGATAATGACTTTATGAAATAAAAAAAAAAAAGGCAGGAAGAGTTAACAGTACAATTAAAATTGTTTTGAAGGGGGTTTTCTTATCAGTTGAATTTTGTTTCAGCACAAATGGCAGTGGGTTTTTAAAAATTGTGTGACATCTTGATGTGTGCAGGTACCTATGTCTCCTTGAATAATGAAATAACCAACTTTTTTTCTTCTAAGTTTTATTTATGATCACACTTGCTCATTTTTATGTAACATATTTTTAAATGTTAAAGAATGACACATTTTGGGTAATTTCCTTCAGACTTAAAAAAATCAATAAGCCATTTTAGTCTCTATCTATCAAAGTTGTTTCATACTTGTCTATTTTAAAGCAGGACCGCAATACTTTAATAGGATTGAAAGAGCTATTTGAAATGTATGCCAATGATTCCTGTCATTTCATGGCAGCCCTGCCATGGTTCACTGAGCCCCCTCTTCTCTCTTGTCAGCTCGGCTGAAGACAAGCATTTAGTTGCAAACTTTAAGCAGGTTGTGCAAAACAGAAATGATGTGACTGCTTCCCCTCCTGCACAATAATGTCACTCCTGGTCAATGTGAGAAGGTCAGGTTGCTCCTTGTAAAGCTACATGATACCACTTGCCCATTTGAACAAGTTAAGTTAACTGCTGAATCTGGTCCCTGCAGGCATTGAAAACTCATCCTTTTATCAAGTCTGCATTTGATGAGAAAGTGGAGCGATCGTGCCGGCAGGATTTCTGTGGTATGGTTAGGCACTTCATAAGGACTGTGCCCACACGAGGAGAGCAGGTGATACGAAATAGTATGAACTGAAAAACTTCAAGGTAACGGCTGTTTTGACCTTCAAAAGAGACTCCTTTTTTGTTTTGGTTGTTGGTAGGACCCAAGAGTGACGCCCATCTTTGATGCTGACAGAATTTAAAACAAGGCCATTGCCCTGCATTTTCTGCCTTGTAGCACACAAAAGTAAAATTGTATGTCAGGCCGAGATGTCGGGGAGCTGACAAGATGCCCCAGTGACATTTCAGCTAGAAAGAGCAAGTGTCTTGCAACCAAGTGGTCAAATATCAAATAATAGGTCAAGCAGGAAGGAGCTGAGTTCTAACCACAAAGAGGTTTCTGGTAACTTACTTGACAAGCTTTTGGGCGCTTTGTGGCTTGACAAAGTGATGTTCTGTTGGGTATCGCTAGACAGACTGTTCTTTATCGCCTTCAGAAGATCAGACATTGACATTGATTAAACTCTTTAACCCTTAAAGGTTAAATCCTTGCAGTTTGCATCATGGTAAGTGAAGAACAAAGAAATATCTGTAATATGTATTTGTTTTTGTATTAATCGTTTAACTCCCCCAGTGCTATTAACTTCTGATGTGAACTGTACTTTCTGACAGAATTTTGATACAAAAATCCATATTTTATATTATTTTTCACAATGGAGTTTTTCATTATGGATACATTTAGAAAATAACAGTATGTATTATGGAATCTATCTTGTCTTGTTTTGACAGTGACATTTGATCCAAATAAGACCCAACTTCTGAGAATTCTTTCTATTGGCCTTGGTAAATAAAATTTGTATACTAACTATTGATGTTATTAGCCAAATTAGCCAAATGATTTTTGCCATCAGAGGTGAAATTATTACTGTCCTACCGTGTAACACAATCCTGTTTCTTACAGTACTGAGCCAGCATAACTAGCTTTAGATAAATATTTAGAAAGCTGTTTATGTGGGATAAAAATTACATCTTTAACCAAATTTCTGTTAGTTCTTTCCCTGGAATTATTTTCACTAACCATGCTGGGTTTTGAATATTATAGAACATGCCCTGTATAACATAACACGTGTGTGAAATTCCACTCGAAAATTTACTGTAACACAGAAAATGTTATTGATTGTTTTTGTATGGATCATAGAATAATTTCTGCGCATTTCAAAACACTTTCTTCTGTCCTTCCATACAATGATTAAGACATGTCTGTATAGAAATTGATATACAGCTTTGCAGTTCATGTGATGTGACATCCCCTCCAATTCCCACACTATAGTAAAACAGCGTTACCCTGTATCACTTACATGTCTTTGTGTGTGTAGGTTCGTGTTGAATCTGTTTCCAGAGTTTACTAATTTAAGAGGAACGAGAACCTCTGTAAACTTAGCCTTGGGCAGTTCTGGGTTTTTCTTGCCTTCATTTTACCATCTGTTAATGGGATAACACCAAAAATAAATGTATATGTCTCTCCATATATGTGGGTATCTGATTTTACAGATACATTTTATAGTGTAAATTCTGAACCACCAATTCAAAAAGATTATTAAATGAAATCCAATCATGTCACATTTATAACCAACTAGATGCTAAAGGCCAAAGAAACCGAAGGATGAGCCTCCTGAGTGATCGTTAGTATTCACTACCAAATATAGTAATTTTTATACCATATGCTTTTTTCCCAGAAGTCAGACCCAGCAGGAGGAGAAGATTTAATGACATATCCTATGGAGATCTGAGAAACTCTAGACTGCTTCTGAGCACGTTAGTGACCAATCGCTGCAGATTTGAGATCTGTGTTCTGTTGGCAAGGACGGTTGCTTGATCGGCTTCTTTACCTCCTTAAGAATGATATATAAAGTAGGCATTTCTCAGGAGAATGACTTCAAATATTTTTGTAAGGGAAAGGAATTTTTCTTTACACCTTAGTATGTGGATTTTCTTGCTAACCTTCTGTGATCTAGAAAAATACCTACATCCTCTGTCACCATTAAAGGTATTCTTAAAGTTATTGTTCTGATATCTACGTCACACTAACTCATTGAAGCTTTGCCTGAATTTTTAATATAAGCATCTTGGAAAAACATAACACAAACCCTGAGGTGTAGGAGATTGTGGCAATTGTCAGTTCAATGATAATTTAAATAGTAGAATGGTAACTATCATTTACCAATGTCTGGCGTTTATTAGACTTAGCAACACTATTTATTTCACATTTATAATATATGCTGTTATCGAGGGCTTAATGAGATCATCACTATTTTCATGTTACTTTATTTACCAGTCATATCTGAATTCATTCCATAGACCATACTGAACAATGGTAAATCGATCCTATTTTGCTGTGCACTTTTTATAAATAAGTCTTTGAATATAAAAGGTGGAAAGTAACCCAGTGAGTAGTAAGCCCAGAGCTGTAACTCCAAAGCCCACCTTATTTCCACAATGCCAGGCCTGCTCAAGAAATAATTAGCACTTTTTGAAGAAGAGAAAACTTTTAAAAATTATCCTGCCCAGTTAGGAATAATTTTGAGAAGTGTGATCTAGATTTATGAAATCTAGATCACGTATCCATTGATTAGACAAGACAAAACACCATACAACACATCCATCCATATGACTAGTCATGGGAAGAATAGTGAAGTTTTCTATCTGTCTTCCAAAGCAGCGCCCTTCATTATGTTGCCTAGTGTCACTAGCTTGGGTTGAGAGACCTTAGAGATCCTCTCAGAGAGACCTTTGGTTGAAAGATATTGGTGATCAACTGGCCATTGATGGTCCATAGAAAATAATGACACAGGCTAAGCAAAGCCGATCAAGAAAGCAACAACTTGTACAACTCCTAGGATGGAGGTGAGAATTTTAAAATATGTTTTTTGGGCTGGTAGGGTAGACTGAAAAATGACCCCAAGACATCCACGTCCTAATCCATGGAATCTGAAATGGCTACCTTATATGGCAAAAGGGACTTTGCGGATGTGATTAAGAATCTTGAGATGGGGAGATTATCCTGGATGATCTGGGTGTGCTCTAATGGGATCACAGGTGTCCT
This sequence comes from Callorhinus ursinus, assembly GCF_003265705.2. Lineage (NCBI taxonomy): Eukaryota > Metazoa > Chordata > Mammalia > Carnivora > Otariidae > Callorhinus > Callorhinus ursinus. The sequence goes on from NW_027397101.1 coordinate 18,250,572, forward strand.
AATGAGAGAGGGAGGCAGGAGGTGATCTGACTACAGAGAGAAGAAGCCTCTGAGCAGCTTTGAAGGTGGAGAAGGGGGCCATGTGCCCAGGACTACAGGGGCGCCTAGAAGCTACAAAAGGCCAGGAGACAGATTCTCCCCTCTGGGGCTCCAGAATGGTGAGAGAATACATTTTGCATTTGTTGAACCACACTTTGGGGTAATTTGTCACAGCAGCCATAGGAAACTGATACAACCAGTAAACTTTTAGTGTTTTTTTTTTAAAGATTTGTACATTAATATTTTAATATTTCCAAACAGAAAAATCCTTCCTTCTTTTAAATTGTCCTCATTAGTTGCCTTCATAACTTGAATTTCCAAATTTTTTTTTAGGTTCCCATTTTATATTTCTAGCTTCTGAGTATCACAAATAGTGATTGTCTATACTAGGCATTTAGTCACTTAATTGCCATCATTGTTGATAATTTTACTTTATTTTTATTTTTTTATTATTTTTTAAATTTTATTTTATTATGTTATGTTAATCACCATACATTACATCATTAGTTTTTGATGTAGTGTTCCATGATTCATTGTTTGTGCATAACACCCAGTGCTCCACACAGGACGTGCCCTCTTTAATACCCATCACCAGGCTCACCCCTCCCCTCTAGAACCCTCAGTTTGTTTTTCAGAGTCCATACTCTCTCATGGTTCATCTCCCCTCCGATTCCCCCCCTTCATTTTTCCCTTCCTACTATCTTCTTTTTTTTTTAACATAAAATGTATTACTTTATTTTTAAATAATGTTTTTAAAGATTTATTTATTTTTAGAGAGGGAGCACGAACAGGAGGGGCAGAGGGAGAGGGAGAGAAAATCCCAAGCTGACCCTGTGCTGAGTGTGAGCCCCACATGGGGTTCAATCCCATGACCCTGAGATCGCAACCTAAGCCAAAACCAGGAGTCAGATGCTCAACAGACTGTGCCATCCAGGTGCCCCCATTTTTGATGATTTTTAAATGAACCTATGATTTCAACAGGTATTTTAATTTCTACAGTATCAAAAAGGTATATTTTAACGTATAAATTTATCTTAAAGCTCTACTTTAAATGATTGTTTTTAGGGTGGCTGGGTGGCTTGGTCAGTTAAGCAGCTGCCTCTGGCTCAGGTCATGATCCCAGGGTCCTGGGATCCAGTCCCACATCGGGCTCCCTGCTCAGCGGGGAGTCTGCTTCTCCCTCTGCCCCTACCCCCTGCTTGTGTTCTCTCTCTCTCAAATAAATAAATAAAATCTTTAAAAAAAAAGATTGTTTTTATTTGATTCCCACTTTTGTTGGCATATTTTTATAGCTTTCTTACAAAAGAAATTCAGCTTGAAAGAAATTATATTAATTGTAGCTTCAAATAATGATTTGGAATTTAAAAATCATATCTTAAATGTAACAGAGCATTTTCCTTTACTATTTACCCATGAGCTCAACATATGTCCCTGGTCATTTATCTATGCTTTTTGTTACAACTGAAGCAAAGGAATTTTAATAATTTCCCCAAACAATGAAATCTTTGAAAAATTTTATTGTATACTATTTGAATCTATTTTATCTTTTCTTTGGTGAAATCTTATCGTTTTTTTTCTAACGGTTTAGTTCAATGAGAGCACTTTTCACTGAAATGATTAAGTGTTCAATATAATGAAACCTAAAAATATAGATGATTTAAACCCAGAGCATTAAATATTTCAAGTACAGCAAAAAAACAAAGCAAACCAACAAAAAACCCTCTGGTTCTGTAAGGAACTTATCCAGCCCTCCTGGTTAGGTGAGATACAAATGTGTACACCAACATATCGATAGAAGAGCTCCCTCTCAAGCTTTGACAATTTTATTCTAAGTCTCTTTTCTAGTTGTGGAAATGTGTTGACTGACATACCCTGATATCCGGTGTCCGTGAGTTCATACTGCGGGTGCTTACATGTGTTCTCAGAACCACTCCCCACATAATCTTTTGGTCTGTTTGTTTGTTTTAAATAGATCTCACTCTAAAGGGCTCCCAAACTGTATCTTCTCTGTAAATTAAATTTGCATTGACATCTTGAAGGGAAATTTTGTTCTTAATCTTTCAGCGGGGAGACGTAATTGATACCGCATACTCTAAGTTGTAAAATACTTGGATACAGCATGGGAAGGAGATAAAACAGAGTTCTTATCTTTCTTCTAAATCATCTTGTATGTGGGTTTGTTCGATGCTTAGGCATATGTTTTCCAAGCACTGACCTTAATGTTAGCCATGCAGCAGAAGCCGCACATAGATTTTGAAGACTACTGGGTTAATGTTATCTGAAGATGCTTTTTTTTTGCAGTTTAATTGAGTCATGCTTCATTGTCTTCTATTGCATGTTAATGCCAGTGGAATGCTGATTGTTGACAGAATCCTCCCAGTGAAGCGGCTCCAGAACTGTTGTGCCGCTATAGGAAACTATGTAAAATAAAAAGTCTTATTTAGATCTGAAGAAAGCTCAGCTGACAGGTTAAGAGCTATCAGATATTCATAAATATTCACTAATGACAAGAATATAAGGGGAGCTCCCTGTCCTTCTAGATCCCTTCTATGTTTTGGGGGTATCTATATAAGGGAATAATCTTAAATGCAATCCAGAATGGAAGGACTCATATTGGATGCCTAGTAAAAAGTACCACATAAGAAATAAATGTAGTAGGTATAATAGGACATGTGGTTTTTGCCTTTGTTCTTCCAACAATAAGCAAAATATATTTATTGTTTACTTCTTCTAAGCTCACTTATGGTCTGAAAGGAAGAGGCTTCCACAGTAAAAGTGTGCATGGAACGCTCTTGAACCTGGACACTCTGCAAATCATTTAGGACCTGAGGTTTAAAGGCAACAGTTCAATCTAGCGACCTTGATGTACAGCTTAACCATTGAACTCATTGTAAGTGCTTTTATGGTTACAGAGGCACCACCTGCGAATACCCTTCGGTTTTCCTCTGGGCTGGGAAGAAATATTTTAAATATGTGCTCTGAAGACAAGAGAGAGATTCCTCTGAAGCAGAGTTCACATTCACAGTCAGCATTAAAATTGTGTTTTCAGATAATTAATGGTGGTGATGTTCTTACTGAAGTGTGCCTGGGTCCAAGACTCCTTGAAGGACATAGACATCGTGGGGATGCCAGCCAGCACAGCTCCAGAGGGCACCACCTGCATCATAGTCTGCGTGACTAGCGCATCTCCTATAGGGCTGCACGTAACAATCCTGTCACATGGATGCCAATATCAGCTTTAAAGTCATTTCATAATCTGTAGGGCTTCTTCTTGTCTCTTATCCAGAGGGAGGCAGAATTCCTGTTCCCCATAAGAGAAACTCCTGGGGAAGTCCGAAATCTTGTGTCACTTTCTCATTAAATAATGTTCACAATTGACAATCATCCATTGACTAGGTTTATTTACTTCATGACAATTCAAGTAAGAGTTCAAATACTTAGAGTGATTACCTGCACATATTTTTTAAATTACAGATTTATTGAAATATAATTCACATGTCATGCAATTCATTCCATAGTTTTTAGTATATTCCAAGGGTGTGCAACCATCACCACTTTCTAATTCCAGAACTAACTCTTATTACTCCAAAGAAAAACTCCATACCCATTGAGAGTCGCTCTCCATTCCTCATTCCGCACCCCCCGCCCCCAGCCTCTGGCAGCCGTAATCTATATTTTGTCTCTATAAATTTGCCTATTCTGGACATCTCATATAAATAGAATCATGTGTATTGCCTTTTTTACCTGGCTTTTTTATTGAGCTTTATGATTTTAGTTTTATTCATACTGTAGCATGTTTCAGCACTTCATACCTTTTTAGGTGGAATAGTATTCCACTGTATGGATATATCACATTTTTGTTATTCTTCTGTTGGGTGACATTTGGTTTGTTTCTACTTTTGGTTTATTATGAAGAATAATGCTATGAACATTTCTGTGCAAGTTTTTGTGTGGACATATGTTTTCATTTCTATTCTGTAGACCTCTATGAGTGGAATTGCTGGGTCATATGGTAACTCTAGTTTAAGATTTTGAGGAATTTTCCTCAAAATTTGTTTTCCAAAGTGACTGCACCATTTTGCCTTCCCACTGACAATGTATGAGGTTTGCAATATCTCCACATCCTTGTCAGCACTTGTTGTCCATCTTTTTTAAAAAAATATTTAATTTATTTTTTTGTCAGAGAGAGAGAGAGAGCACAAGCAGGGGGAGCAGCCAGCAGAGGGAGAAGCAGGCTCCCCGCTGAGCAAGGACCCTGGGATCATGACCTGAGCTGAATGCAGACACTTAACTGATTGAGCCACCCAGGCATCCCTGTCCATCTTTTTTTTTAAAAAGATTTATTTATGAGAGAGAGAGAGGAGGGGCAGAGGGAGATGGAGAGAATCTCAAGCAGACTCCCCTCTGAGTGGAGAGCCTGCTGTGGGGCTTGATCTCATGACCCTGAGATCGTGACCTGGGCTGTAATCAAGAGTTGGATGCCCAACTGACTGAAGCCACCCAGGCACCCCATGTTGTCCATCTTTTTTATAGTAGCCATCCTAGTGGGTGTGATGTGACATCTCATCATGGTTTTGGTTTGCATTTGCTAATGATTAATGGTGTTGAGTGTCTTTGCATGTGCTCATTGGCTATTTGTATATCTTCTTTGGAGAAATACCTGTTCAAGTGTTTTGCCTGTTTTTAGTTGGTTTATTCTTTTTTTTTAATTTTTGAGTTTAAGAGTTCTTTATATATTCTGGATACAAGTGCTATATATATATATGCAAATATTTTCTTCCATTCTGTGTGGGTTTTTTTTCACTTATTTAATAGTGTACTTTGAAGTTACAAAAATTTTTAGTTTTGGTTAAGTCCAATTTGCCTATTTTTTTCTTTTGTCACTTATGCTTTTGGTGTCATCTCTAAGGAACTATTGCCTAACCCAAGTTTACAAAGACTTACTCAGTTTTCTTCTAAGAGTTTTATATTTTTAATTCTTACATTTAGGTCAATGATCCATTTTGAGTTAATTTCTGTATATAGTGTGAGGTAGGGGTCCAAATTCATTATTTTTCATGTGGGTATCCAGTTGTCCCAGCACCATTTGTTAAAAGACTATGCTTTCTCCATGGCACTCTTTTCAAAAATCACTTGACTGTAACTCTAAGGACTTATTTCTGGACTCTTGGTTCTATTACATTCATCATGTATGTCTCTTCTTAGCCAGTACTGCACTGTTTTGCTTACTGTAGCTTTGAAATTAATTTTGTACTTGTGAAGTGCTAGTCCTCCAACTCTTTTTTTTCATATATATATATATATATATAGTTGTGTGTGTGTGTGTGTGTGTGTGTGTGGCTGTTTTGGGTCTTTTGCAATTCCATCTGAATTTTAGGATCAGCTTTTTGTCAAATGACTTTTGTGCATCTATTGAGATAATCATGTGGTTTTTGTTCCTAATATGATGTGTTCCATTGATTGATTTTCACATGTTAAACCAAACTTGCATTTCTGGAATTATTCTCATTTGGTTATGGTGTAGTGTATAATTCCTTTTTTTTATATCACTGAATTCCATTTACCAGAATTTGTTGAAAATTCTGCATCTCTGTTTATTTTTTTTAAGATTTTATTTATATATTTGATAGGGAAAGACATAGTGAGAGAGGGAACACAAGCAGGGGGAGTGGGAGAGGGAGAAGCAGGCTTCCCGCGGAGCAGGGAGCCCGATGCGGGGCTCGATCCCAGGACCCTGGGATCACGACCTGAGCCAAAGGCAGACGCTTAATGACTGAGCCACCCAGGTGCCCCTGCATCTCTGTTTATAAGGTATATTGGTCTGAAGTTTTGTTTTCTTGTGATGTGTTTGTCTGATACTAGGGTAATACTGGGCTTGTAGAATGACTTGAGAAATTCCTTATCCTATCCTATTTTTTGGAAGAGTTTGGGAAGGATGGATGTTAATTTTTCTTTCTACATTTAATAGAATTCACCAGTGAGGCTATTTGGGCCTGGGATTTTTTAATGGGAAGCTTAAAAAACTATTTTAAAAAACTTTTTAAATTTAGGTAAAATATAAAAAACATAAAATTTACTATTTAAATTACTTTAAATATTTACTATTAATTTTTTGAATTGTGAACTCAGTCTTTTTACTAAGACCAGGCTGTGTGTTTAGCAAAACTTTGATGAAGACTTGAGAATAACTGAAGGGAATTTTATCATAGAAAAAGAAAAATTTTTAAACTGGAAACAGATATAAAGACTCCTAACGTTCTTAGGAAAATCCCTTCCACAGAGTCACTCTCCTTGGTCTGCTGCCATGTTTCAGAGGCCAACTTACCTCTCCCTAATGGGTATGCTTTGCGGTATGTCTCCTTTACTCAGAGTCCAAGTATCGTACCCATACAGTGAGTTCTAGAAAGAGTGGGGAAAATAATGTCAGCTTCCAACCGACTTCCTAGCCCCAGTCTACTGACACATAATAAATACTGAGTTTGAGATATAATTACACAAAGCAGTTCATGTTTTCTGGAAATTTTACATTTCAAATTAGAATCTTGGCTTTACCTTCATAGAATCAAAGTCTATTGACGTAGTTTTCCAAACACAGAATAATCAGCCTCCCAGAGTGGATTCAAGCAACTAAATTTCAGAAACTGCATGCTATTTTTCAAGAGTTCAAAGGTTCCAGAACCAATTCTTAAACTGGACTCAAGTCAAAGTTCTTGAGCTTCCCTTAGTCATACTGGTCTTCCTAATTCATGGCCCAGAAAAGGGATGCAACAGCCGATGCTCCCCTTCCCCCGCCTCCCGCCACAGCATCTGGATTCCATTCCTGAGACAGTAGCCTACATGTAAGGCTTCTGCCCCTCCCCCCCCGCCCCATTCCCATGTTTTCCAATCTGGATTCTCTCTCAATGGAAACTTCCTAAAACTGTTTTCTTAAAAGCCATTTCTAATGGCTTAAAACCATCTTCAGAGATCTCTTCTGCAACTTTCCCAAATTATAGAAGGTCCTTGGCATTTCTCCAAGGCTTATCATTCTACTTGTGTAGACATTTGTTTCCTGTTATAATATCATAGCTGATTTTCTAGGGTGTTGCTCACAGTTTTTTTTTTCTTTCGTCTTTTCTTTCTTTCTTTCTTTCAACCAGCTCAAAGCATCTGCTACAGAGTGAATTGTGTTTCCTCAAAATGCATGTGTTGAAGCCCTAGCCCCCAGTGTGATGGTGGGCTATTGGGGGTAATTAAGGTTAGCTGAAATCTTGAAGGTAGTGTCCTCGCGATGAGATTAACGGCTTTGCAAGAAGAGGAAGAGCGAGAGGCTCTCCCTCATGTGAGCACACCGCAAGACGGTGGCTGTCTGCAAGCCAGCGAGACAGCCCTCCATAAGAACTGAATGCGCTGGCGCCTTGATCTTGGTCTTCCCCAACCTCCAGACAGCCTCCAAATAAATGTGGATTAAGCCATCCAGACTACGGTGTTTTGTTATAGCAGCCTGAGCTGACTAAGCCAGCAGCCTAGCTTCCAGTGAAAGTGTGTAGTTAATGTAAGTAGTCCTGCTTTATGTGTAAAGGGATGACAAATAGGTGGAAAGATTTAGTGGAGTAGACAAGCAGAAGATTTTTTTCAGTTGTAGCTACCTAAACAATGTTCGGTGTTCTTTGTGGATAGAAATACCCAGCTCATTTTAAAGTGGGCCAGAAAAACTGGGCGATTCTTACTACTTCAGAAACAATGCCTTACCTTTTCTTCTCCCTTCTCCTCCCCCTCCCCCACCCCTCTTTTCTGGCTCCGTCTGTCTCTTGTCCATCTACTCTCAGCATGACTTCCTAAAGGTACAGATTAAATGGTTGGGGTTATTTGAAAAAGTGTCTGAAGTTCTCCTCCCAGCCGCAGGAATTGTACTATAAAGTAGAATAATTTGAAAGGGAGGAGTTTGTCTTTTTTCATGCACAATAAAAAGCTTTCGATTCTTTTAATAACTGAAAAGGTTTGTACTTCTGTTGGAGTCTCTAAGAACTTCTGATAAAGTTCATATTGTAGTTGTAGTTTATTCCATGAACTGGGAGAATGCAGACTTCTTTTGCGAAGCTTCTGGCTTTCTCTGACACACGTCCTCTCTTAGGGAGCGTACCGAATGCTGAGGTATGGGTAATGCAAGTTAAGGTGTTCTGTTTAGAACTTAATAGAAAGGAAGAGATCATAGCATAAACATAGCCTCTTTGCACTTCTCAGGACTTCTTATCGGTCAGCAGGAATTGAGCTTGGATTGTGTTCACGGCCCGGAGTCGTGGTGTGAGAATTTAGAACCGAATTCACTCAGCAGCTGTGGGACTTTCGGCATGTTACTTAACCTCACGAACTTCAGATTCCCCTCAGGGACGAGGGAGATAATGACACCTTTTAATTTTTGTCAAGCTTGTGACGGACTATTTGCACACAGCTAAATGGCACAGAGTAGTCACTGTCTCCGATGAGGGGTAATTCAATTACGAGGCATTGAATCTCACCGAAAATTATTGCAAGGAAAGCAGGATGATTCATGGAACCCCAGGGCAAGGAGTGCGGCCCAGCCTGCTGAGGAAGCAGAGAGTCCTTGTTCCAACGCAGCCTCTTTCTCATCTGCGTCTGGGCTCCCTGTTCCCTCACCACCTCTGCTCTCTGTGCTTCTGCTTCTCCTCCCCTCTGCTGACTGGCTCCCTCAGCCATGGGCTCCATTTCCGCATGGCTCCAGCATGGCCACCGTAGCTCCGGTTCACAAAGTTTTCCAGTTTAAGAACCTGAAAGAGCTGAGCTCGGAAGTCTTGAGTCTTTGTGGCTCACGTCCCACAGTCATCTGTGTGTGCCAAGAGTGGGGCCTTTGTGTGGGCCGCTACCAGCTCAGTGGAGGCAACTGGAAGAGGCTGTGGAGATGTGGTAGATTCTAGAACAAAGTGCTGTGGGGGTGAGGGCGTCTCCAGAGAAGTCTCTCAAAAGGCAGCGACTTCTGTTTGCTCTTGAAGTCACCTCTGACTCACAAATCCACCCAATCGTGTCAGTTTCTGTCCTTGACTTCTTGTGCTGCACTTAATTGTGGTCTTGTTCCTGCTTCTTGAGGCTCGGATTGTAGCTTCCACATGACTTCACCATGCTGGTTCATCTCCTACTTCTTTGATAGAATCATCTTCTTTTCTGACCTCTTCTTCTCTTTCCCCTTAAATAATTGACACTTTTTAAGGTTGCATGTTGGCGTCTACCTCTTTCCCCCAGTTGTCTGTCCCTTGGTGTGCTCAGGACACAATACTGGTCAAGTCAATGAGAGTTCTCCTCCTTTCTCTTTCTTCTTCTAGCTTCAATTTCATAATCACATCTGGCTTTTCTTTTTTAAAATATGGCATTATTACTCTTTTGAGCTTATTTCCCAGACTATTCCCGTAATGTTTTGAGACTCGGTAATAATGTAATATTTCCTATATTTTATGCAGTTTGTATCATGTGTTTTGTGATAAATTTTGGTGTGTGTGTTTGTGTGTGAATTTCTGGAGTATGTAAAGAATATCCAGGAAAGCAGCTTACTAGGTACTTAGCACCTTTTTAGGGGAGTCTCAGTTCTGCTCCCAAGGTCCCACAGGCAATTGTTCCTGGATAAATACTGTTTGGGAAATCTCTTTGAGCCAGATAAATGTGTAAGGAGTCATAATAATCTGCTCACTGAGATGGGTGTGATTGCCTGAGATGAGAACTGTCTATAATAGTCAGTTTACTTATGTTTATTCACTCAAAGGTAGGGAGACGAGAACTAAAATCTGTGTGCATGTATGCGTGTGTGCGTGTGTTGGCCTTTGGAAACTAAGCACTAGTGTTTCCACTCTACGATAAGGAAGAAATTTGAAGTAGGGAAACCAGAAACTCTGCTCAGAAACCATCTTCCATCCAGAAGCACTGAAGCAGCATAAGTAGCCTTTTCTAATCCGTTGCGGGGTAGAGGCCAGGGGAGTCCGTAATCCTCACTGTCAGAAGAGACTGCAGTGTAGCCTCACATCAAGCAAAACTGGTCAGTATGGCTTCGAAACAATAGAGCCCAGTGGGCAACAAGACAAGAAGGCAGGTGATGCCAGTGCAAGGGCCCTGCGACAAATGTGAGTTGCCACAGATAATTTGGAGCCCTAATACCTATTATGGTCAGAGAAAGTGTAGACATCCAGGGCTCAGAAAGCAATACCACAATGGATGGAATGAAATACAGCTTTGTGACTATCTAATGAGAGAGGATTTTTTAAGTGATAACTCTGTGCTAGTGATGGTACCACTGTGGGTAGTATGTAAATAAGCACAATCATTCTGGAAAGCATTTGACCATATTTATATATATATATATATATAACAATCTTTAAGTAATTTCATTACCTTTGATCCAACTTCTAGGCCTCTGTCCTAAGGAAACAACCAGATATATACTAAGATTTCTCTGTGTGATGCTATGCATCACAGGGTTACTTGGAAAAGCAAAATAAAGGATTGTCCAATAAATTTTATGTTCATAAATGGTCTATAATGGCCTCTATTAAGAATCATGACTTCACAGAATACTTACTGACATTGCAAAGTTCTCATGATTTGGCGTTTGATCAAAAAAATAGGACATAAATTGTATATAGAAGCTGCTCTTTTGGTTGACTTTCTACTCACAGATTTCAGAGATGTGAACTAAGGAGGTTATTTTGCCCAACAACGGCAAACGTGGTGCTAAGTTTAAAGCCACTATGGACTCTTGAACAAACGGATTTACGTTTCAGAACCAAGCCTATTCTTCTCTATGCCAAATGACCTGTTTTGTCTCTCCATGTCAATATCATGTAAATATCTACATTGGTGCATATTTGAGCAAAAACACACCAAAATACTACCAGATGTGGAATTATGAATATTTTTTATTTTCTTTATAATTTTTATTTCATTATACTTCTACATATTTCTAAATTGCTACTATGCACATGTATACTTTTATGTTTAGAATTAAATAAACTATAAAAATGCAAAGGATTGTTAGAGGACAGTAGCACAGAAGGGAGGTTCCCTAATGGGGCAAATGGACATAGTCTTGCTTGAAATAATGCTATACAACAAGTGAAAAGACTCCGTGGTTGTTGTTGTCTTGATGAATCACGCAGATTCCTTTCCTTCCTAAATCGAGTAAGAGACACATTTGCAGGGAACCCAGCTGAGCATGTAGTCGGATTACTTCCTTCCATTCAGTTAGTACCCTTTATTAAGTCTACAGGACACCAGTGGTACAAACACTGTGAACAGGGATGGTCCTTTATTGGCATGCGTCTTGATAGCCAGGCTCTGTGCAAAATATATGATTCATATTTCTTTCATAATTTCCCAAACTGCCCTTTTGCGATTCCCTTTTACAGATGAGGCTATTTTGACCCACAAAGATTAAGTGACTTGCCCCAGTTATGCAATGAGGGAAGGGCAGACTCTCCTGACCCCCCAACTTTGATACAGTAGAAAATACTGGCAATTTAGGAACAAAGAGGGTATACTGTGGCATATAGAATAATTGGCCATCCAAAGATGATAATTCAGTACTTATGTAAAAGAGAGAGAAAAAGAATATGAGTCCCCTGACCTTTGGCAGACCCACCTGGAGCCTTGGAAAAGTACTTGGCAGTATCCATTGAGAAGTGGCTGGACTACTTCTCGAGTTTTGTGTGTGCTGTGGATGAAGTCAGATCAGTTGATCAATGGAGGATTGCAGGGCATTCCTTTCTTCCCAGTATTGGCTAGTTGTAAACTCTGTACTTGGTTGAAAGACACTACAGAACCAAGTGAGGAACAAGAAGGCATAACTTAGAGGAATGAAAGCAGAATTTTAAGAAACTGCTGATGTTTAGGAAATGAAAGGGGCTGATAATAGCAATTAATGATTGTGAAATCTGGGCCTCTGCTGTGAGTCTTAAAACCAGTTCTAAAACAGAAGAAGATTAAAATACATATTGATCTGCTGATGGGCCAAAGGTAAAGTTTAAAAGCAAAGAATTGACCAATATGTATTACATTAATTAAACCCTTCTCTGGGATGTAAATAAACACAAGCTGATAACTAGTATCTGTGAGTTCCTGAATTGATTCCGCATTGAGTATACTTCAAAGTTGCAGGGCCATGTCCGTCTGCAATCACCTTCAGAAGGGCTATCTTGCTGCAGAGGATTGCCATAAGACACTCAAAGTTTTCGTGTGCAACTGATCCCCCTACTTACTTTTCTAATGCAGCAGCTGTAATAGCAACAGGCTTTGAAGTGAAAGCTTTCCTGGAGTTATGCACTCATTAAAAACCACCACGTTTTCATAAAATCCAGGAACTCTAATGGGAAGGATTTCACAGTAAAAGGGTGGCGAGAACCCACACTGCCCCGATCTGTGCCTCCTTGCTTGCTTGCCCGGCACCCACTGAAGATGTGGACCATCTGATTCAACCCTAGACCCAGCACTCTGTAAAAGCCATGAGGACCTTAGAGAACTTGTCTGTTGATGTACGTGTAGGTGATTGTTCCCATTCTGTTGTTTATTTCATTCATCTTTTCACCTACGGCCAATTAACACAGGTTCTGTAAGGATCCTAAAGGGACCAAGGAGCTTAGCAATGAAGAAATACTGTGGGAATTTAGAATGTGGCAAAGGTGGTATTTTAGATCAGTGGGGGAAAGATGGCTCGTTCTGCTAGTGACATTAGAATCACTGACGGTCATTCGGATAAAAATAGAACTAGGTCGCTTATGCTAAAATGAACTCCAGAAAAGATTTAATACTTGAAAACTACAAATGTACTAGAAATATACATAGGTGATTTGTTTTTCATGCTATTGATACAGAGAAGGCCTTTCAAGGCAAGTCTCCAAACCCAAAATTCGTAACAAGAAATACTCATAAATTTGGCCATGTACAAATTTAAAATCTTATAAAGGAAAACATACCCACAAGCAATGTCAGAAGATAAACAAAAAAATAGAGAAAAATGTTTATAACACGCATCAGAAAACGAGCTAGTATCTTTAACATTTAAAGAACTCTTAAAAATCAGTTTGAAAAAGGCAAACCCTCCAAAAAAAAGGGACAAGAACATGGGACATCATTTCCCAGAAAAATAAATACAAGGAGATTCTCAGCAGCCGTATTTATAATAGGCAAATCCTGGACACAAAAGTTCTTCATCGACATGACTTTCTAAGTTATGATAACAGGTGTTAAAAAAAGAATGACATAGATTTACATATACTGATATTGAAAAATGTTCGTAAGTCCAAAATAATAGTTTTAATTTTAAAATACCCAGCAGGTTGGATAACAGTGTTTACTATAATCCCATTGATATGTAGGACTATATGTCAATCTGGAAGGACACACAAATGAACAGTTAATTCTGGGGATTAAGATTGGAATATAGAAGGATAATTTTAGTTCTGTACTGTTTGAATTCTACCTTGTATTATTTTTATAAGTTAAAACACTACATAGTTAAATAAATATGAAGGCAAATTGGAGTAAAGGCTCAAACCAGATAATGAAAATGGAACATAATACCTGATGCATAATGTATTGAGAAAGAAGTGCCAACAAGGCTTGGTCCTGAATTGGTATAGGGTGAGGGGATTGTCCACTTGTGTCCTGGATCTCACATTCTTTGACCGTCTGTGTCATTTGGATCATTCAGGATGCTGACACTGAGACTTGAGTTAGGGGTGCAAGATGTTTATTGAGGAGTAGTGATAAAGGGGGGTCAGGGGGAGGGAGCAGGACTGGGGAGGAAAAGCCTTGTCTGTGGTGCTGATCTGACACCTTAAGAGGCACAGAAGGGAAAATGGATTAGACAGGAGGAACCTCAAATCACAACTCAGATCAGAGGAAGCCCACCTTATGTGGTGCTCTAGAGCGAAGATGCCAGTTCAAGATCTTTTGGGGCCAGACCCTAGCACCCTGACCATGCTCTGCAGTTGGCTTCAGACTACCCAGAGGAGCATGGCCTCAGGTCCTGTTCTGCTCTGGATCCCAAAGGTGCTGCAGCTGGAGGCTCTCAGTGCGGGCACCCCTGGCAGCAGAACCCAGGTCTTTCCTGAGGCGAGGTCAGAGTGGGCCACGGCCTTGGCCACCAGCGTCCAGTCCACCTCTCCATCTAGGTTCAGGAAGTAGCTCTTCCAAGGTGCCAATGGGCCTCACTTTCGGCGGGGAAATTTAGGAGAGGGAGGTTAAAGGGGCACACGGCAAGCCCCTGTTGCCACATTTGGTCTCAGGCTGTTAGTGGTACCCATTCTCTCCCCACTTCACTATCTGTTTAAAATTCCTCTTGCCTTCAGCTATCACCTCTGCTGGCCTCAGTGACTTCCTGGTGGCATTACCCAAATCCTCATTCCCGGGGTTTTTGAGCTTCTGATAACCATACCTTTCTCAGTCCTTTGTCTATTCACTATCAAAACCGGGGGAGGAAGTGCTACGATGGGGACGCCGTTGGCTGTGGGGGCAGGATAATCCCTCATTGTGTAGGAGTCACACTGCACGCTGCCCTGCCCACCCATCCCCCATCGCTGTGAAATCCAAAACATGCACACACATTTCCATATGTCTGCTGGCTCTATAAAACTCAAATAGTTTGTAAACCTAGAAACCCAAAGCCTTTCTCTCCTGATTATTGTCTATAAAGTAAATTTCAAAAACAGAAGAATGAACTTGTCTGCTTGCAACGACCCTCCTCCTGGCAATGTGCATCTCTGGAATTGCCTACAGGAGGTGGGGCTCTGTGACAAAAAAAGTGAGGGAAAAACAAACTTTAAAATTTCACAAAAGTGTGAGGTGGCAAAATTAAAAAAAAAATCATCTTTAATGCTTTCCGATTTCCAATAAAGTTGAGGTGAGGCCATCCAGCAGACTGAGGGTGGGGAGTAACTATGGAGATGGGAGGAGAGGAGAGAGGGGGTGAGGTACTCATCTCAGAGGCTGGTGGAGATTGCTTCTCACAGCTCAGCTGTGTGCTTTCCTCTGGCGGTTGCTCAGGTGAAGGCATGAAGATATTTGGGTGCATTCTGGAGGGGGCTTTGTCCCAGACACAGGAGACTTGGGGGTACTTGTTTATAATGAGGGGCCATACCACCCGCTCTGGACAAGGACTGATACTCCTCCCCACTTTTATATATTTAACGTCTTCCTCTCATCTCGTTCCTCATAAGACTGGTTATAGTCATTCCAGTCTTCCAAATGTCCTTTCTTGGCCCCATTCACCTCTCCTTCCAGTTGCCACTCCAGCTCTTGCCTCTCCTTCCCAGCCAAATTTCTCAAAAGGTTTGTCTATCATTGTGGTCTCCATTTCTTCACCTCTCATCACTCAACCCACCGCAAACCAGATTCTGCCTCTGTCAGGAAGCTGTACGGTCTCATAAAAGTCACCCATGACTTCTGGGCCACTAAGTCTGATGGATATTTAGGAAACTTGTAGCGTTACCTCACTTGATCTCTCAGGAGGATTTGGCACTTTTGACCATTCACTCATTCATGGAATACTTTTGTCCCCTCGGCTTCTGTGACATTCTCTTTTTTTTTCCTTTGTACCTCAATAAGTGCTCCTCCATTTTCTTCATTCTTCTCTCTTTCTTTTCTGCCTTACTTCTTCCGTTAGGATTGAGTTTGGATGCACTTAACAGAAAACAAAAAAATGACAGTTGCTAAAATAAGATAGAAGAGTATTTTTCTCACAAATGGAGGAAGCCCAAGGGTAGTTCATACAGGGAACCAGGTCCTGTCTTTCTGTCTCAGCATCCCAGCGTCCTCAAGGTCACCTCATGGTCCAAGATGGTAGCTCTCACATCCATACATCAGGAGGCATGAAAAGGAAGGGAGAAAGGCAGAATGTTACACCTTCTAGGCCAATCATTAAAGAAGCTTCTCGTAAGCGCCATACAAGCCCTGGGTTTACATTCTGTTGACTTCTCAGAACAGATACCGGGATGTAGTGTCTTATTTTTTTTTTAAGATTTATTTGTTTATTTGAGAGAGAAAGAGTGCAAAGTGGCAAGAGGGAGAGAGAGTCTCAAGCAGACTCTAAGCTGAGTGTGGAGCCTGACTCAGTGCTCGATCTCATGACTCTGAGATCATGACCCTGAGCCGAATCCAAGAGTCTGACGCTTCAGTGACTTCGCCACCCAGGCAGCCCAGATGTAGTGTCTTTTAACCAAATGAATCAGGGCCCTATTACTAAAGAAGAAGGGGAGGATGGATACTGGGGAGCAACTCAGTAGTTAGGTTTGAGTATTCCTGGGCCTTTCCTTTGCTCATCCCGTGTTCCTTGAGGCAAACGCATCCAAGTCCATGGCATTCTGGACTACATTATAGCCACTGATTACAAACCCATCTTTTTTCAGGGCTCCATGCTCTCTCACCAGAGCTTGTTTGGCAGACTGTTGGCCTCAGAATCCTGACACTTGGACCTAGGTGTGCCCATCACAATGATCTGAATGCAAATAATGCCGATAACGCCAGGACTGAGGAAGCTGAAGAAGCCTGAAGAGGAAAAGGTCTGAGGGCTCCATTTCTTTATGATGTAGCTCGTGTGTTGGGTGTCTCTGGGAGCTGAGCAGGGGAGTGAGAGGGCTTAACTGCTCCACTTCCACTCCTTCACGGATTCCAAGGAGGGATACGTGGCTGCCCCCACAGGCCTTGCTACCTGCTTGTGCATTCTCCGGTGACAACCTGTGCGTATATCCCTGCAAAATCCCGGCTAGCCTGGAGTCTCTTGCAGGCAATCTGGGTATTAAAAATATTCAGTCCAAGAAGTATTTATTTTCTTGAACATTATAGATTTCACACAAAATCAACTGGAAGTGGATGAGGGCCTGGTTGGTAGAGGAGCCAGGCTAGATACTGAGGGGAGGAAAGATCTCAACCCTGCGGAGCTCCACACACTCATACTTGAGAACATTCACATCTCCACTCTGTGTAATTCAACAGTTTCTTGTGTAAGTTTCTATCCTACGCAGGGCTCTCTGTTAAAGCACTTGGGATGCAAGGATATGAATTACTCAGAATAGGAAATAGTTCTATTTTTTTCCCTGAATTTTAATAACGAAGAATTGAGGAGGATCAATTCTTGTTTTGGAACAAAAAGAACATTATTTATTTTTAACGGAGTTGCCAGCACTCAATTTGCCTGTAATGCATTTTTTAGATCTAGGAGATTATTACCACTAACTGTCTACTTTCAAGATTTATTTTTTTCCTCGAGTTTATTTTTATAGCAGCCCGGGTAAAATATGTTTTGTTAAAAATCAGTTCCATTTCCCTTTCAAATAATATTGGACTAAATAACTCAGAAGTTTATCTGGTTTAAAAAAAAACCACACCACAAATGTGTGTCACTTATATTCCCATCATTCTTGTTAAAGGCATTTGGGTGCTCTCAATTTTCTACCAATTTGACTATCGATAATATGTGGTTACCTTTCTGCTTTGGTAGGACAGTATTTAGAGGCACAAAGTGATTCTCACTTACTTACCAGAAAGAACCATAAGGGAAATGATCATGAAGCTTAATGATAGCTTATCCAAGATAAGAATATAGTTTTTTGAAGCCCAAATTGGAAGTAAGACGTAACTCGTCTTTTAAAAAAATTCTTTGAGTAAGAATATTTCTAATTGGAGAACTAATAATAGAGCTGAGGAAAAGCAAATGTGACACACCAGGTTCCCTAACTGTTCCCAGAGACTGTACCCCAATATTGATGTCCTGTTGGGTGGCCAGAATCACTATAGGGGATGCAGGTAGGAGGGTGACTATCTGCATTTCAAAATGGCCAGAAGTCTCCTTTTTTAGCTAGAAGTTGACACTGACTTCCCATCTGAGTGCAAGCAGCTCTTATGATTTGGGAATGACATTTTTGTGAGCTTTCTAGTTCTGCAAAATTAAAGCCAGATCTTTTTCTGGAATGGAATGTTTAAGATACAGAGGACCTAACTGCTGTCCATAATAATACAAAAAGTGCTTGCTATGAGCAGTAGTACATCTTTGTGAGATTATAATGGCTGTGACTTAGAGGAAGAAAGGGTTTTCTTCTCCTTCAGGCAAAGGATGAGTAGGGGGACTAGTGAAGGATATGTTTATCGGGGGAGATGTGCCAATATTGCCACTGGGATGATGGACAGAGGACTAAAGTGGGGGATATCCAGGGGATGCTTTGGATGGCCATGGTGGGGGGAACCTAGGACAGCAATACCCAATAATCCAGCTGCATGTTAACGGCCCGTATGTTGTAATTTCCTTCTGCTTACTCCATGCCTTCAGTAAAATTGTGTTAGGTGTTACTGCGTAGTCTTAACCATGTTCTGGGAACTAGGAATGAGGTTTGTGGCCATGCTTGTGACCCAGAAATCCACGGAGAGAGACAGCATTCAGAAACCATAATAAGATGGCAGAAATGGGGGGCAGAGAGAGGTGACTGCATTTTCTGGCAAGTGACCAGTAGGACACACCTATGGGATACCTAAGTATTTCCCGGTGGGTCTTAGGAAGATTTAGGAGAAACTCGATAAAAGAATGGTGTTTATACATCCATGAGAGCTTGGAACTCTGACTATATGACATGAGATTAAAGAGGATGATTCATGAAGGTTAGGAATGTGGGGGTATCTGTATCACAGACTTAGGAATGACCTTAAGAAGACACTTAGTAAGGGTGTCAAGATCATTAAGTGGGGAAAGAATAGTCTTTTCAACAAGTGGTGTTGGAACAACTGGATAGCCACATGCAAAAGAGTGAAGTTGGACTCTTCCCTCATACCATACATAAAAATTAACTCAAAATGGGTCAAAGAACCAAATATAATAACTGTAAACCATAAAGCTCTTGGAAAACATAGGGATAAATCTTTGTGAGCTCAGATTTGGCAATGGGATAGTAAATATGACACCAAAATATGGTACAACAAAACAAAAAATAGATGCATTGGAGGTCATCAAAATTAAAAACTTTGGTGCATCAAAGGACACTATCAAAAATGTGAAAAGACAACCCAAGAATGGAAAAAAGTACTTGCAAATTATATATCCACTAAAAGTCTTGTGTCCAAAATATATAAGAACTCTAACAACACGAAGACCTGAGCCAAAGGCAGACGCTTAAGCGACTGAGCCAACAAGTTGCCCCTATGTGATTCTATTTGTATGAAATGCCCAGAATAGGCAAATCTAAAGAGACAGAGTGTACCTTAACTGTTGTATGGGGTGGGCAGAGCAGGGAGTGACTGCTAAAAGATAGAGGTTGGTTTTTTTTTTTTTTTTTTTTTTTTTTGAGTTGATGAGAAAGTTCTAAAATTGGCTGTGGTGATGCTTATACATATCTGTGAATATACTAAATATCATTGAATTGTGCACTTTAAATGGGTAAATTGTATGGTATGTAAATTATATCTCAATAAAGCTGATAAATATATATATATATACACACACACACACACATATATATCAAGCTGATCCACATAAAGCTGAAAGAATGTATACACACACACACACACACACACACACACACACAACCACCTAGTTTGCCTTCCATTTTAGATGCAATTAGACAATTCATCTTTCCCAAAGCCAGACTCTTCCATAAGTTAAGGGCTTTCAGGGGAAGGAGTCCGCCACCTCCTGCAACCCCTAGTTTCAAGCAACCCTCAAGGGCAGATCACTGTCCTTCAGGACCAGAAATATCCATTCTCTGACCCATAGATCCTTGCCTAGCTTTCCTAAGAAATCTTGATGCTGTACATCAGGATGTCAAATTTAGACACCTGTGGGACAATCCAAGCTGCAGAAATGTGTGGCTCAGTACAAGGGAGCAATGGGGCATTTAGTGAACTGGAGAGCATATTACTGGGAACATGCATGTGGATTCACACAACATGCAGTCCTCATAACTCACCAAAGTCTTTCGAAATCAAAACAAAACAGAACAAAACACGACACACAAAGCCTATGCTAGGTCAAGCAAGGAAAGCATCCCATTGGGCGAGATTTCTCTTATGGGTCATAGGTTCGTGATCGTTTGTCTACAAGAGATGACAATATCTGTGAGTATGTTACTTTTCCCTTTCCTGGCTGAATTTTTCAATGTTCTCAAAGATATGTAGTCTTAAAAAAATCATCTTTCTTTCTTTTGCTTATTTGTCATCTCTGGTGCTAGTTGTGCTCTTGGCTAACGAATTAGTTAAAACCTCCATTTCAACCAGGAAAGCTGTCTGTATCTCAGCGTCTGCTTTGTGCCTTTGATGCTGGCTCCAACTACCCAACTTTGAGTTTGCCGTTTTCACAGGGGAAGTGGACAGTTGTGGTGGTTGCCATTTCTTATGCCTCCATCGTGGCTTCAGATAGCATAGCTACATCATCTGTAAACTCCCATTTGCTCCTCTCTTCCCAGCTGCAGCCCTCATTAGCGTCGAATTGATTTCTGGGGCTGCAGCAGCCGGTCAATGACAGATCCCTTCCCCCGCCCCCCCCCACCCCCGCCCCCCAGTGAGAAGTAAAAGGCTGCAGTCCCAGTGGGGCGCTTGGGCTTACTGTAAGCCTATCCAGACTCCCCACCGCGTGTTTGCACACAGCCCTCCGCTCTTCAGCTCCCTTCCACAAGGACCCTGCTCCACTGTAAACATTTTAGCAAAGTGCATTTTGGGGGGTGAAATATGAGCTCCAACAAGACACTTTGTAGTTCAGGGAAAATGGAACACCTCAATTTTCATACATATAATACTTATTAATGGTCAAGGGTGAATACGTGGATTTTATCTGAGCATGGAATGCTATTTCTAAATTCCCCTATTATCTAGAGATCAGCAGGATTAGTTTCACTGGCAAATAATGAGAAAGAAAAGGCCCAATTAGAGTATTTAGTCCTTATATGGTACATTTCATCCAAGTGTTTCAAAGACTTTTCTGATAGTCATAAAATTTACCCCTCCATCCCCTACCCTCAACAGCTTACCGGGTAGGCAAATGTTATCAGCTTGGAACCTAAGTGAGACATGCAGTTGAGCCCAGGAACTTGTCTTCCCAGATGGTTCTTGACATTTTGCACCTTCTCAATGCTCTTTTTCTAACTTCTCCAGTCCACTTGATGGCAAATTTTCATTTGCTGTGTGTCCAGGAAATATGATGGAGCCATTGCGTTATATGGTCATTTGATTTTTAAGAGAGGGACACTGATCTCAGGCATAAAATCCTTGAATTATAGAGTTGGAACCTTAGAAATCACCTGGTCCTTCAATGCAGGTATTATTCAGGAGACACAGAAAGGGCATATGACTTGACTTGCTCGAGGTCACATAGTAAAGTAATGACTGAGATAGTACTAGAACTCCGGATGTGGGAAGTTGGGAGGTTTTTGTTTGCTTGTTTTGACAACCACGAACAGGAATGTAGAGATTTTGTCAGGGTTTTTCAGCATGATGAGTATGTACTATGAGCATTATAATGGTGAAATACGAAGACATCGACAAACCTTTGAATCGAAGTGATTGAATGGAAGACCATTCTCACCCTCTCTCTCTCTCTCTCTCTCTAGATATCTATCTAGATATCTGTCCCCCTCCCCGACCACCGCCGAGAGAAACAGCTGTCTGAGAAAGAGAAAAGAGAAAAACAGCTAAGAGTCCATTTACTAAGTTAATCAGGGTGGTGGTGATAGGGCCACAGTGTAAAGAAAATTAGAAAATTGAACTGAGCAGCCTGAGTTTGAGGGTGTTATCTAGTTTTCTTCAAGGGAGAGAGAGACTCTGTAATTAATGGATTCATCATCTGGCCATTGATCGAACACATTTTTTCAGAAGGGAAGGGATAATCCATCAGGCTATTCAGAAATTTGACAAAATAACCCACAACATTGCTCCGCTCCTTCCATTCTGATTACAGGCTCCTCCATCAACTCTGATATCTACCTTGGTACTCTGGGGCACCTGGGTCCTGGAAAGGTGGGCACCTCAAGAGTATACACGACCCTTGAGTCACTAGAAAGTTCTGTCATTAGTATCAGAAAGCCCTGGCTTTCTGATTTATGCATCAATTTCTTACAAGTTTGGTTACTGTGAATCAGCAAATCATTTCTGAACGAGCCCATCATCATCTTTAGACTATTCAAAACTAAAGATCAGAGACCGGACCATGACAATTCTCCCTCCCCATTCTCTCCCATACTCCTCTTTTATCAAATTCCATGACTCTGTGAGGCCTCGCTAGAGACAACCTCCCTTGTTTCATTATATATTTCTAAAATCATACATAAGAATAAGTGGATTTTAGCAGGGAAGAGAAATAAGAGAAGATAACATTTGGAGTGAAGTAAAGAGTGTGGTTGTAACAGGTTTATGCACAGAGTAGGTGAAGCAAGGGGAAGGCTATTCTTTTTTTTTTCACCACCCAGGCTCCCCAAGGGGGCGTCTTTTCTGACCAAGAAGATGAAATTTCTGGAGTGCTTTGGTATGTCACAAGGAAATAGGAAATCGAGAGATATCTATAGACATACATAGATGAGCAAGACATGGATGCTCACACTCAAATTCTGCCTAGACCTTCAGTTATTGCCCCTTCTGAAGTCCCTGGAGGGAATACAAGCAAAGAGGATAAATCAAGAGAGATGAAAGTTACTAAGGATAAATCAAGAGAAATGAAAGTTACTATTGACTGTGGCTTTGGTGTCACAGCCTATTCTAAAAATCTAGGGAGCCAGACTGGACCAACTTGGTGATGAGAGGAAGAGCAAGACAGAGGAAGAATTTTCCAAGGATAGGACTGGCTCAGTTCACTTGCATCATCTTACTACTGCAGGGTCTTGGGCAAAAAAGAAACTGCCAAGAAATGGGAATTCTAGGGAAGAGTCCCGTACTTAACTTTAGAGACCAAATAATGTTGTTGACTTTGAGCAGCACTCCAGGGAGTAGCAACTGTGGTCTGAAATGCCTCGATCTAGATCCAGGCGCAGAAGGGTGAGGAGGGATGGAAGCTCCTGTGAGATGCTGAGAACTTGTGTCATGTGAGGTTAATAGTTGCCTGGGGGTTGGAGGGCACTGGCCTTGCAGGTATGTGATGTCCTTTGGGGGAAGGCTCATAGACCGGAGTAGGGCTTTCAATCAAGGATGGTGGGATCCCCTGGGAAACAATGGTGGAAGTGAGTTAGAGCCCTCACAGGGAGGGTCAATGTATCTCGAAAACCACAGGCAAAGAAGATCGCTTTAACAGAGCCATTGAGGAGCAGCCACAGGAAGTCAGTCCTGGAAGACAAGGGAAGATGCGATCTGAGGAAGAGCGGTGGTATGAAACATGCTGTGTTTTAAGGTTTTTTGAGTGTAATTCTCTTCGAGGTGAAGTTTTAATAATCCATATGAACTTATTATTCACAATTTTTCTGAAGAATGACAGGCAAAATGGTCTTCTCTGTTGTTAAAAGTGACAACAGAGCCCAATTATGCAGGTTTGTTTTTTTTTTTTTAAATAATGGAAGAGAATGTGCATACTTTCCAGAGGCAGGGCCAGCAACCCCTGTCACCTTTTCTGTGGAACAAAAGGAGAAATTTGTCCCTCCCTCATCTGTCCGTCTGCTCATTCAGCGTTTGGTGCACCAGGACAGGGCAAGTGCAGGGTACAAAACGCTAAATAAGATACAGGCCTTGCTTTCCTAAAGCCTTCAGTCAGCTGAGGAGACAGACAAACAGGACGTTGGTGAAAAAGAGTATGAAAAGTTCAGCCCAAACTCCACTCTTCCCCTTGTCTTGTGCCTTATCTTTTCAAGGATCGCGGGCATATCATGGACACCAGACACCCTGGTGACTCAGGTCCTTGTCTCCAGTGGGCCAGCGAACATTCCTTCTCTGTGGAGCCTGAGGAAATGAGGAGAGGAAAAGAAAGCCTCCATTCCCTGGTCACTCCCTCCGTCTGAGGGCATCCAACCCTTGGGACTGTTCTGCCAACAGGACGTTCTCTCCTGGAAGTCGGGGCGAAGGTAAGAGGGAATGCGGGCCTGGCACCTGGGGAATTTTCTCTGTGTCCAAGGCAGGCCTAGAGGACTGAAGCCTTCACGTGAGGGGTATCTCACATGTGGACCCTGCTGTCCACTTTGCTCCCATGCCCACAGCATCCATTCAGGTGGCCTGTCTTTTTAGCTCTGGGAGATTTTAGGATCTCCTTATCCGTGGTGTGGAAGCTTTATGAGGCTGTGTTGTTCTTCTGGTTCTTCTGTTCCTTGTCCTACGAACTCAATGGATTCCTTTGACATGTAGACTCATGAGCTTCTGTTTTTGTTTGATTGGAGGTTGGCCCTCCTGGATTGGTCATCTGGGTCTCTTTTCTCTTACTATGTCTTAGGTCTTTTTAACTACTTGGTCTGCTTTCTGGTATATTCCCTTGACTCTATTTCCATATTTTCTTTTTAAGATTTTATTTATTTGAAAGAGACAGAGTGAGTACGAGTAGGGGTAGGGGCAGAGGGAGAAGCAGACTCCCGGCTGAGCACGAAGCCTGATTCAGGGCTTGATCCCAAGCCCCTGAGATCATGACCTGAGCCGAAATCAAGAGTTGGATGCTTAACCGACGGAGCCACTCAGGCACTCCTATCTCCAAATTTTCTTTTGAAATTTTCTTACTATGACACTGATCATTTTTATTTCAAAGACTTCTTTATGGACTGCTAGTTGTTCTTTTATAATAGAAGCCTGTTCTCATTTCATGGATCCAACTTTGTCTCACATCTCTTGCAGAATACTAATGCGAGTAATTTTGGTTCACTGAATTATCTCCAGTTCCTCTGAGGTCATTGTTTGTGTTTGTTTTTTCTTATTCATATTTGCAATCTCCTCAAGTGTCTGATATTCCTTTGTTATCTGTTCATGGATGATCGATGGGGTTGGTGTGCATGGATGGAGTGTAGACTGGCTGAGTGAACAGGCCGGGAGGCAGCCTGCACCCCGGGAACTCTTAAATGCTTGAATGTGTAGGTTTCAGTCCTGGAGTCCCAAATCTCACACTGGCTGCCATAGTTTTCCTGCCTGAGTGCTTGAACTTCTTAAGCTAACATCTGATGCCTTAAGTTTCCAGCAGCCTGAGGAATATCTCCACCAATCAGATCTGCTAGCATTTTCATCTCCAAATGCCTCCAATTCACTTACTTCTTTCATAAACCTGCTTCCCTCCCTGCCTTTCCTATTTCTGATAGCTACACTATCTTCCCAGTGTTAAACCCCTCCAGACAATGTCTGAATGATCTTGTTCTCTGTATGCAGGCTGTTCCCGAGCTCTCCAAGATGCCCCTTGTCTCTGTCCATCCTCCCTGTCTCCATTATACCCTCTGCAGTCAGGTTCATCCTGATTTATTCTCTGGAAAAATTCCAAGTGTCCTTCCAGCCTCCTATCTCTCACTGCGAGTTTAATATTCCCCAAACGTAGTTCTCTTTACATCATTCTGCTGCTCAAAATTCTTGCCTGAATCCCTTCTGTTTACTCATTAAGGCCCAACTCCTTAACCGGATGTTTGAAGGTTCAACCCACTGCGCCTCCCACTCTGTGCACGGGAGGCAGAAGCAGCCGCTGGGCTCTGGGGGCAGAGAGACACCAGTCAGATCCCGGCCCTCTGAGCCACACAGCCACTTCCTGGCTCTAACTTCGGGATAATCAAAGTACTTCCCTTATGGATTATTGAGAAGACTTAAGGAGATAAGGCCAGCAAAGGCAGAGCACAGGGCCTGGCACATGAGAGGCACCCATGGCGATACTTACGGATAGGACCACGACTACTGTTAGAGGTTCCAGCTTGCATCCGCTCTCTTGCCCCCGGATCTGTGTCCTCCTTGTTCCCTGACTAGAGCCCACCCCTCACCCCCTCTGTGCTCTGGCTCATGCTGGGTTGTTGTTTCTTTTCACCTTAAGTGCCCTTCCTCCTCACTACACTGTCAAATTTTGGAATACCTTTTTTGTTTTTTATTGTGGTTAACATGTATATAACACAAAATGGACCACTTTAACCAATTTTTTTAAAGATTTTATTTATTTATTTGACAGACGGTGAGAGAGGGAACACAAGCAGGGGGAGTGGGGGAGGGAGAAGCCGGCTTCCCGCCGAGCAGGGAGCCCGATGCGGGGCTCGATCCCAGGACCCTGGGATCATGACCTGAGCCGAAGGCAGACGCCTAACGACTGAGCCCCCCCAGGTGCCCCACCACTTTAACCATTTTAAGTTCAGCAGCATTCAGTGCGTTCTCATCATTGTGCAACCATCATGACCATCCCTCTCCGGAACGACTTCATCTTCCCTGACCGCAGCCCGCACCCTCTGTTCCCTTGCTCCCCAGCTCCCGCCAGCCATCTTTCCACTTTCTGTGTCTAGGCATTGCACTATTCCAGGTACTCCAAATATGTGGAATCATACAATATTCATCCTTCTGTATCTGGCTTATTTCAGCTAGTATAACGTCTCCAAGGTGCATCTAGGTTGTGGTACGTATCAGAGCTTTCTTTCTTTTTAAGGCTGAGTAATCTTCCATCAGATGGAGCTGCCATATTCTCCAGCCATTGACCCATCGTGGGAACACTTGGGGTGCTTCTCCCTTTTGGCTCTTGCTGCTATGAACATGGGTGTGCAAGTATTTTTTGTTGCCCCAGCTCTCGCTTCAGCGGGGCATCCACCCGGAATTAGAATTGCTGGATCACGGGGGAGCTCCATGTTTAACTTTTCCCTGAGCTGCCATACTGTTTTCCACAGTGCCTACAGCTACAGTCCAATGTCATGACCTTAAATGTCCTCTAAGGTCCGGCTCCATTTCCACCTGCACCGTGAAGCTCTTCGGATGCCCTTCTGGATAGAGCTCAGGTGGCGTCACGATTGTGCCCCAACTGTGCCACCGTGGAGGTGCAAGCCATCACTTGGGGTGATGGTGTTTTACTGGTAGACCGCCTGCCATCAGCCCCCTTCGGGAGGGTCGTCTTTGTTTCCGACGCCGCCTCCCTCAGAGCAGGTGCTCCATACATACTTTGTGAATGAAATAAAGAGTGAATGAATGAATGGAGAAATGCCAGCCTTTCTCTGAATCACCACGAGATGCTGACAGCTCACCTGGGAGGGTACAGGGGATGCGGGAGAACTGCCACCACAGGAGACACCAACCAGCTCCTCAGAGGCACCCGCGCCTGAACGCTGTGGAGGGGGGGTGGGCGGCGAGCTGCCTCTGCAGTCTGCTCACAAAGCTCGCATCAGACTCTTTGCGTGGCTTTCTTGGCTCGCTCTCCTATGTCACATTAGGAAGCAGCGTGTGTTGCCAGTGTCTGGTGGATTTCCCTAATAAGGAAAAGAGGTTGCCGCTTGAGTCTGCAGAGGCATTTTGGATGCATTGTATTTAAATTTTGTTTTCATTGAAAATTTATAGCCACCACCTTCTACTCTAATGTAATGAATAATTAGAAGCAATTACAAGGAAATTTAGCAAATTACTAAGCCATCTAGAGTAAAAATTAGTGTTTATGGTGTTTCTCCTTTGCTGTCTGGCAATCCGAAGTGATATATGATGTGCATACAGACACCATGCACAGATACCTTTCTATGCACCTAGCAATTTTCCAGTAAGATCATAAAAATCAATGCATGGCAGTAGAGTCTTGTGACATTAAAGGGTCTGCTTGATAAATATTGGATGATGGGGGAGGGGGGATGATGAATTGGAGCAGTAGAAACTTAACCACAAAAGGTTTTATGCTGGTGCATTAGAAGTAACTTTTTTTTAAAGTTTATTTTTCTATTTAAAAATGTACATTTTCATTAAAGAAATTAAGGGGACAAAACCAGAAAAGGGAAGACATTTAAAAAATGCTGCGGAGACTCTTCACCAGAGAACACAATTTTTTCACTTTGGCACATTGACTTTACGTTTTCTATGCATGTTTGCATGGTTTGTCAGTTTTTACCACACAGCATAAAAAATGTACTATTTTGATTTTAAAGTTTAGTAGAATCATGTAAACATACTGCCCTGTGACTATGGCCAAAGTCACCTAGATAACATGATTATTTCACATTCTTTATGATCATAATTTTAGCTGGTTTCCCCTTTTAAGCCATTATACATAACACAGAAGTGTGGCCTCATAATTCATGCAGCTTTTTTCTATATTTTAAAACTAGGATTCCAAGAAGGATTCCTGGGTCAAAGGTTGTAGACTTTAAAAACAATTTTTTTAAATTTTTCTTAGAGAGGGAGAGAGAGAGGTGGGAAGAGGGGCAGAGGGAGAGGGAGAGAGAATCTTAAGCAAGCTCCATGCCCAGCCTGAAGCCCCATGTGGCACCCCACATGGAGCTCCACGTGGGGCTGACCTCACAACCCATGAGACCAAGACCTGAGCCGAAATCAAGAGTCTGATGCTTAACCATCTGAGCCACCCAGGTGCCCCAAAGGTTATAGACTTTTTAAGGTTCTTGATTCTTATTACCTAATTGCTTCCTTAAAAGCTTATACTCCTTTTTCAACCTGCGGTGTTGAGAATACCTGTTTCATTGCACCAGCACCAGTGTAAAATAGTAGCGGTAAAGTGTTCTGCGATTTGAGAGCCAATTTTCATTTCTTCCATTGTCACTGAGGTTGGATGAACTCAGGCTCAAGTCAGGTTCAGTAGCAGGGAATAGAATTCACCTGATCCAGTTTACGGAGATTTGCTTTATTCCATGCTTTACAGAAGAGACCGGCCGGGGTGGGCTCTCACACTGATTCTGAGAGCTCCCTGTAGAGCTGGGTCACAGAAAGATTTGCTGCACGAAGACACCACAGCTGGTGAGTCTCTACACGAAAACCGGAGTCCGCCGCAGCGTTATGCCAGTGGAAACTGCAGAAGGAGCACAAAACACAACCTTGTTCCATTTCCACCTTCTGATAGAAATCTCATCTGGAACCCCAGGTGCCAGGTAGTCCCATAAATGCAGATTTGAGATTTCTAGCTTCTGTGGTACAGGAAGATCCATGAGAAGGAGGGCAGAATGGAAAGATGTTTAACCCTTTTGTGATGTTTGTTAACCTGCTGCATGGCCTCTTAAATGATTTGTCTTTTTTTTGTTTTGTGTTTTAGAGAGAGAGAGACAGATAGTGAGCACACATATGCGCGAGAGCAAGGGGAGGGGCAGAAGGAGAAGGAGAATCCTAAGTGGGCTCCACGCCCAGCGTGGAGCCCAACTTGGGGCTCAATCTTACGACCCTGAGATCATGACCAGAGCTGAGACCAAGAGTCAGACCGGCTCTTAATCGACTGAGCCACCCAGGCACCCTTGAATTGTCATTTTTCAACCTTCTCTGGGCTAGCTTGTAAAGGAAATTGCCAGAGACAGGAAAGACATGATGTCATGATTTCTAAGAAGCTTATGGCCTCACCCTTAGCACAGCTGGAGGCCAGGTGAAAGGGAGAAAGGGCAGGGAATGACCCCATGGGCTCCAGACCGCAGGGGGTCCAAAGGTCTAAGGTGGGTTTTTTTGTACATCTGTCAATGAATATTTAAACACAAAAAAATATGTAATTGCTTGTTGCATTGAATACAGCAGCATGGTATTTCAATTATTGTTATTTTCTCTTCCTGTGATACTGGACCTTATTCATTCATCAACTTCTTAAAAAATAAAATATATATAAAAAATAAAGTATAATTTAAACATTATAATTAATAAATCAAAGCCTCCTTCGTGCCCTCAACTTGCCTCTCAGGGCTGCATAACCCCAGGGATCACTGTTTGCACAGGATATCATGGGACTGGCCCTCCGTGTGGGGTCGTGCTCCAGAGCAGTGGTCCTGCTAAGCTCCCTCAGTTGGAGGATTGGTTCTCCTTTTTCTCCTTCAAACGCTTTTCTGAAAGGTGCTGGCACCCAGGGGAGCTACAGAGGATTATGGGGGATCTGAGGCCTTGGAAAGCCTGGAATGGTCTTCTTTCAGAGCTGATGTGAATTCAGAAGCCATCACCCAGGGCCACCAACATTCCTTTCCAGAGAAATCCCTTTCTAGTCATGCCTTTTTGTCATCTGAGTTAGCAGGTAAGATTGAATGATTTTGCCTATGGGTAACAGGCTTTTACTTTGAGGGCTGTTTGGAAGAGCAGCTAAATCTTAAAAAGTGGATTAACTTAAGAAAGCGGGAATAAAAATCTGTTGCAAAGACAAAACATTAACAGTTTCCTTTCAACCCCCCCCACCCCCCCGCAAAGCCTTTGATTTGGGAGCTCACTCCTAACCCATGACTTCTATGCAATTGCACCATATTGGCCTGTGTACCTAGAGGAGGGCTTCTGGGCCCCGAGCTCTTCTCTTCAGCTGCTCCTGTCTAAGAACCAGAGGCAAGTCCCTGGATTGAACATGTTCAGATGTTCATGAGTGATGGGAACAAATCGTAGTCAGTTGATGGTTCCTATCCAATGTCTGCTGAAAGTAAATTGAGTGACATCTGTTGGTCGAGGGGATTGGAGGAGGGGCCATCCTAAATAGAGCCTAATCCCTTAGGGAAGGGACTTTAAATTCTGTTGTTAGGAAGACAGAAGGTCCTCCCCCCTCAACCCCCAGACAACCCCCAGACTATTTTCAGCCCTTGTTTCTGGTTTCCCCATAGTTAAGGGCAAGAACTGAGCTGCAAGGGCAGACTGGGCTTAGGTAAGGGGTGGGAGAGAGAGAAAGGAGACCCAGTTAGGGACATGTCACTTGTGGGAAGAAGAATAACCCTCTACTGGGCAATGCTAACTTAGTTGATTTATACCAAGAAGATATAAATACCAGGAAGAGGGAGTTCCTTCTTTTCTAAAGCACAACTGGTGGTTTTGGAACAGCTACAACCTATAACTACCATATATTTTGGATTTTCCAGAGCAGTCTGGATTTTAAATATTTGCTTTCGTTATCCCCGTAAAACATCAAAATATTCCGGAAATGTAAATATTTTGACAAGCAGTTAACTCAGTTGAAAGCATTACAAATGTGTGAATTCATTCCGTTGGTCCTGAGCATGAATTCAAGGACCTCAAATGGAAAGCTCTCTGTCACTGATGAGAGGCTTCTGGGCAGCACAGAAGTCATCAATGAGCCCTGGCACTGAAAAGCCTCTTCTAAAATGTAAATTAATTATGCAGAGACTTGTCAAGAGATGTTTGGGGAAAAAAAGGAAAATAAAGAATTACTGAACAAATAAAGTTCTTCTCACAAGCGTGGGTTAGGAAATATGCTAGCAATTTCACCAGCAGATGAATGAAAATGAATGGAAGTATCACACTAACTGGTATGGGCTTTTTGCTATATTTCACATTTTCATTAAAATTTTTTCTCTTTTAATAAGATAATTTTTAAAATAGGTGACTGATTTAATTGTTGTATTTCTGTGAGATTTGTCACATAAATGAGCTCAGAAATCAGAGAAAGTTCTCTGAGTGAGGAAGCCACGTTCATGAAAAGCGGGATGTTGGGAGCCGGTAGCAAAGCCAGTCTCTGCCACTTGCCAGATTCGCAATAAGTTACTTAACATCTAGAAGACTCAGGTCTTTTGCTTGAAAAATGGGGGAAGTAAACATCTCATAAATTTGTTGTGTGAGCATGCAGTGATTGTAAAATGCTTGATCCAGAGTAGATATTCAATAAATGATAGCTGCTAGGGTGCGCCTGGGTGCCTCAGTCGGTAAAGTGTCCGGCTCCTGATTTCCTCTCCAGGTCATGATCCCAGAATTGTGAGATCGAGCCCCGCCTTGGGCTCTGCGCTGGGTGTGGAGCCTGCTTAAGATTCTCTCCTCTCCCTCAGCCCCTCCCCTAGCCCCCGTCTTTCTCTCTCCCTCTCTAAAAATAAATAAATAAATAACGAATAGCTGCTATGTACAATATTAATGATAAAAACATGAGCAAAAGTCTTTGAGTGTCAGTACGAGTTCTGCCATGTCTCTCCCTTCCCCCACTGTGACTGGCTATGCTCCAGAGGGTGCAGGGTCTGTTACCCTGGGCCGAGTAAGGCAGCTATGGAGTAGAGCCCCCTGCTGACGAGAGACCAACAGGTAGAATGAGCAAAAAATACACTTCCACTTTATTAACAACTGAAACATGGGGGTTTGTACAAAAGAAAGATGGAATGTTCTGCTTCTAATAGAGTGTGGTGTCCTCCTCGATCTCACCGGCTGGCTCAGTTGTCCACCCTGCAGCAGAAGCCTTTATAGGGTAAGATGTTGGAATGCTGGCATTTCACCCACATCCGAGAGGTTGATGAGTGGTAAACAACCTTCTGTACATTGTACCAGTGCCCTGATCAAACCCTGGACAGAGCATCATCATCTAAATATCCTGATTCAGTGTTTCCCATACGCCATTCCATAGAACCCAAGTTCTAGAAGACCCAAATAGGTGCCCTTCTACTAATAGGTTCTGAGGTCAAGACATTTGGAGGTGCATTGTATTTTATATTCCCCCCTCAGTGATTTGAATTGCTTGTTAGCTCTGACTAACAACAGTCTTAAGAATGGCTTGAGGCTCTGACAGGTTCTCAAATAAAAAAATCTGTTTGACTCAAATAGATTTAATTATGTTGGACTTTAACTGTGTTTTCTCAAATTTGTTTGAATTTGACTATGAGGCATTTTTAGTGTAGCAAATGATTAACATCCTGAGAAACAGTGAACCTTGACACACTGACTTAAGAGTTGCTATCCTGGGGCGCCTGGGTGGCTCAGTCGTTGCGCGTCTGCCTTCGGCTCAGGTCATGATCCCGGGGTCCTGGGATCGAGCCCCGCATCGGGCTCCCTGCTCAGCGGGAAGCCTGCTTCTCCCTCCTCTACTCCCCCTGCTTGTGTTCCCTCTCTTGCTGTCTCTCTCTCTCTCTGTCAAATAAATAAATAAAATCTTAAAAAAAAAAAAAGAGTTGCTATCCTAATTTATTCCCCATGACTTAGGCAGCACCACCTCTGGCCTTGTCCAAAGAAGTAAATTTGTGAGGCTAGAGATGGAATTCATGGGCCATGTTTAGTCCAGCCAAGATGTTTGCATGAAGTCCCTCAAGGAGTCAGCCTTTTGCAACTGGGAGGCCTCCAGGGTAAGCAAAGATGTTCATGAATTTCTGGGGTTCATTGGCAACTGCCAATTGCTTCTTCAACATTTTGCTTTGTTTTTTACTCTGCATGTTCCAGTAACTGATCATCTCAAGGAATTCACAGGGTCAGTCACAACCAAGGCCATCTGGTGTTCAGATATGTCTGCTAGACAGAGTAACAGTCCTCCAAAAATGTCCCTGTTCTAGTCCCTGGAACCTGTGAATGTGTTCTCTTACATGGCAAAATGGACTTTGTTAAGGTGGTTAAGGATCTTGAGATGGTGAGATTGTCCTGTATTATCTATGTGGGCCCAATTTAATCACAGGGTCCTTATAAGAGGAAGCCAAGAAGGCCAGAAGGAGATATATTGCAGGAAGCAGAAGTAGGAGTGACACACTCTGAAAATGGAGGAAGGGGCCATGAGCCAAGGAATGTAGGCTGCCTCTAGAAACACGAAAATGCAAGGAAATGAATTCTCCCCCAGAGCCTCAGGAGGAACACTACCCTGTCTACATGTTGATTTTAGCCTGGTGGGATTATTTTGGACTTCTGACCTCTAGAACCATAAGTAACAGAGTTGGTTGTTTTAAACTACTAAGTCTGTGGTAATTTGTTACAAGAAACTAATACAGTGCCTTAGTCCTGTCCTGTCTCAAACTGGCCCAGACCTACATCATCAAACCTAGAGCACCCCCTCTAAAGGAGGTTATTCTGAACTAGGAAGAGCCAACTCCTACCTCCAGGAACCTCCCCCCCCCGCCCATGAGGCTAATTTCCCCCTCTGGGAGTGAGAGTTATTGGTTGTTATCATGGCTGTGTCAAGGCATGGAGGGACTGACTCAAAGGGCATGTTCGGACCACCAGAAGAAGGGACGGTTGAGATAGACTTAGGAATTCAGGTCCAGAACAGGGGCAGCATCCAGAACAGGGACCGTGGGCCATTTTCTTTGATGGGTTTGATTTTATTTTCTGCTATATACCATGCAACCAATACCCTGAGTGATTTCCCCGATCCTGAGAACTAGAGCGCATATCGAGAGGTAGTCCCATTCTGGGAAGTCATGTGACCAAAGGATGTTGTGGCTATGCATCTTGGACCCAACATGGAGAAGGTGTACCTATGATACGACATCTGGGCTTTCGAGCCACTCAGGGATAGCCCTGGGAGGCCCCGCATGTTGGCATGGCTTGCCCTTAGCTCTGGTACGCCACAGACAATCTCATGAAAATGATCATTTCCATCCCTTGCACAGGCTCTCTATCTGCATCAGCTACACTCTTCTGTTTTTTGAGAAAAGATCTTCTACCGGGGCGCCTGGGTGGCCCAGTCGGTTAGGCGTCTGCCTTCAGCTCAGGTCATGATTTCAGGGACCTGGGATCGAGTCCCACATCAGGCTCCCTGCTCAGTGGGGAGCCTGCTTCTCTGCCTACCTCTGCCCCTCCCTGCCACGCGTGTTCTCTCTCGCTTGCTCTACTCTCTCTCTCAAGTAAATAAATCAATAATCTTAAAAAAAAAACAACAACTTCTACCTCTACGGATTTCCAAGGCACTTCTTGTTTTCTTTCTTTTTGTGTGTTTGTTTGGGGTGGGAGGAGTAGAGGGCACTGTTTGCTTTTTCACTGCCTCCCTTGGCGGGCATCTTGGTTTTAGGAGATGATTTCAAAGCCTTTCATCATAACGCATTACCTGTCCACCGTCTTCTTCCCACACGTTATGGCCACGTGGAGATTATCAACCAGGAACTGGAGCCACAGCCTTGCTGCTGTGCCTTCTAAGACTGTGATTAATTCACCTGTTTCACTGGAAATGACCAGGGTCAGAGACGGGGATGTGGTAATCCAAATCTCCCCTCACGTGGGAACCTATCGGTACTATAATTCTCTCCTCAGTAGACCCGAGGGCACCCAAACCCTGGCCCACCAGAGCCAGGGTCTTCAAAGATACACATGGTATTGGATAGGCAGGGAGAATCAACCAGTCATCGACCACTCCTCAAGCATTTGTGCTCATTTGTGTACATCTAACACAGGACCTCTGGCTGATAGTCCAGACTCCTTCTCCCCAGGGTCTTTGGTTACAGTGGGAGATTCATAGAAAGGCCATTCCAGCCAGTGGGTTCTCCAGCCCTTTGCTCCATCCCTGCCCTGGGTCTCCTCCCATTTGACCTCCCGTGCCTCAGTTTCACTTTCCGCTTAACCTACTCTTGGATCCTCTTTAATTCACAAATTGTGGTTTTTGC
Source organism: Callorhinus ursinus (assembly GCF_003265705.2). Classification (NCBI taxonomy): domain Eukaryota; kingdom Metazoa; phylum Chordata; class Mammalia; order Carnivora; family Otariidae; genus Callorhinus; species Callorhinus ursinus. Next base: position 18,285,905 of record NW_027397101.1, read on the forward strand.
TTGTCAGCTGACAAGGGGCATCCACTTCTGCCCATTCAGAGGCTCCCACGAAGCTGGGCAGGGATACTCCCTGCCCTCCATGGCCAGGGGAGAGACATAAGACAGGGATGACAATGAAGGGGTTAGTGGCATTAGGAAGATCATTGAAACTGGAGACTTAACTGGGTGCCATGGTCTGAATGGTGTCTCCCCAAAATTGTCGAAACGCTTATCTCCAACATGGTGGTCTTAGGAGGTGAGACCTTTGAGAGGTGATTAGGGCATGAGGGTGGAGACCTCATGAATGGGACTAGTGCCCTTACAAAAGAGGCTCCAGAGAGATCTCTTGACACCTTCCCCCATGTGAGGACACAGCAAGAAGTCAGCAGTCTGTAACCCAGAAGAGGGTGCTCACCGGACTGTGCCGGCCCTGATCTTGGATGTCTCCCCTCCAGAACGGTGAGAAATAAATTCCCGTTGTTTATAAGCTACCCAGTCTTATTGGTAATTTGGTAATTGGTAATTGGTAATTTGGTAATTTGTTACAGTAGTCCCACCGGACTAAGACACTGGGTGAAAAGGAAAAAGCTAGAAATGTGGTTTCACTGGATAAAAGGCAATATTAATGGAAGTATTCATGAAAATGTTTATCATCCACATTTAATTGCTCTGTAGCATACAACGATTATGTATGTTGGTAAATATGTATTATATTAATACATTGTCACTTTAGATTTCCCCAATTAACCCTCTACGAGTTTACTCAGCCTTCCTCGTTTATTGCTTGCATAGCATGGTCATCTGTTTCCAACCTAGCAAATTAGTGGGCATATTCCTTGGGCTTCTGTGCTATCAGTTCTTTGCCTTGACATTGTGCCTGGAGATACAGAGCAGAGGTAGTTTGGTGGTTTCTCAGCCCAAGGTTGAGTAAACAGATGTCCCGCAGTTGATTTTACCCAGAATAATTGCATACAAAGAGCACAAATGTTTAATTAATCAGGAATCTTGTGCTTATTATCTTTTCACTGGGTTTCCACTGATAATGACCCAGAGGAAAATTCTTTTCCTTTGTGTGAATGATATTTTATTTAAAGGTTTTCATTTCATCATCTGCTTTCCTCCCCCTTTCTAGTCAGGGAGAGGGGAAGGGGCTTCGTGAACCAATACCTAGGCCATCCACAAAAGGAGGGCACACCCAAGCCCCTGACCGTGGAGGGGCAGGGATGTGGCTGGATGGAGGGCATTGTCACCACTCAAGTCAGCCTTGGAACTGTGCTGAAGTCAGAAGAATTTACCATTTTATACTCACTCGATGCAAACTTCCTTTCCCCAAATCAAAGTTGGGCGGAAAGAAAGGGAGTTGCGGGAAGGGCTGACATGCAAGAAAATGGGAAGACAGTTGTGTATGAAATGAGGTTTGAGTTTTCAGGACTTAACGTTGCAGTTCGGGCTGGATCGCTAATGAAGGACCTACTCCCCTAACCTGGTGCACGGCACGAAACACTAATCAGGACATTGTTTGCATTAAAGGGCTGAGTTTTCCGGTGGGTAATCATCGGGGAAACCCAGTCAAGGGCGAACAAGGACAGCGGCCCTGATTAATTAAACATCTGCACTAGGGCTAAAAGCGAGACTAACCCTGTTGGTCGTACACGAGCTATTGCTGTTAATGCCACTCATGGAAATGGGAAGCACTGTTTGCTAAAATCCCCGCTGTCTGGAAATCTCTGCATTCAGGGCCGATCAGGTTGCGTCTTTCTATACTATTTCGGCTTCTTCCTGTGTCCCTAGGTATCAGGGACTCTGGGCAGGGCAGTGGTGCACGTAGCTTATCTCCTCAGGGAGAAAGCAGCATTTGAGCCAGCCTTCAAGCACAGCTGAAAGTTGGAAATGTGGAGATCTGGGGGCAGGTCAGTCTGGGAAGGGCATTCCAGGGAGGGGGACCCATGCAAACAAAGGCAGGATGTCTGGAACTGTAGAGTGTGTCTTGATAACTACGAGGTCTGGTCTGATTGGAGCCCAGGGGCTGTGAAGTTTGGTGGGAATCAGCGTTGCAAAGATAAGGCTGAACGCCCTCCCGTGGAATTAGAGGTTCATTCTGAAAGCCATCGGCGGACACTACTGGAAGTTTCTTGGGTGGAGAGTGACATGGCCAGAATAGTGTTCCCAGAAGACGATCTAGAAGTAGTGGGGAGGGTGGCCGAATGAGTAGGAGAGAAAAGACAGGGCGGGGGGGGGGGCGGGTTGGGGAGGGACCTGTTAGGGTTGTGCTAAATTACAGATCTGTTTCAAAAGTTAGAGGACCGTCCCAGAGAAACTGAGACCGTCCCAGAGAAACTGAATGCAGAAAGAGCTACTGCTGAGCTTGCCAGATAAAGTACGGGACATACCTAGACTGAAATTTAGTTGGTGTTGATCCGGAATCCAAACTGAACTCGGTGTCCTGTGTTTTATTTGTCAAATCCAGCCACTCTCGCTGCTGCCAGTCTCCTGGTGAGGCCGTTCGGAGGATGAACCTCTTAGATAGATGTGCAAGGGTGGGAGTGTCATTCCTTGGCCGAGGCCTCAGACGCTGTCACCGGAAGCCGCTGCTCTGTGCTGAGACCTCCCAGCCCGTGGCTCAGCACAGCAGGGATGCTGGAACCCTGTGCCTCTGATGGGTGACTAGCTCCAGCACGTCCAGAGGTTGCCATAGGACTACATTGCCAGCCAAGGTGTTTCAGCAGAGCTTTTTTCTCTCCTTTTCACGGCGTCAGAACTGCCCGGCCATCCCACAGCTCTACCAGCCTCTCTTGGCTCCTTCCACATTTTCTCTCATATGCCTTTGCCCTCGCAAAGCTTGGCACATTGAGTCCCATCCTGACATCTGCTTCTTGGAGGATGTTACCTGTCTTGGTATTAGTCTTGGACTGAGTTACCTGGTGTCCGAATGTAAGTTGTTAGGAGCTGACTAGAGAAAGCCCTAGACCTGTGGCTTTGGAATAGGAATTGGGGAAGGTTGTGAAGCAGCAGGCAGCAACAGAGAGGATTTGGAAGGGGCAACATGTTCAGGTTTGGGTTAGTTTCGCTTAGTCCTCAATGAAGAAGACACAGAAAAAAAATCATGCGTGATACATTAAAAAAGTGCCCATATTTTATGCCAGGTTTAGATCTTAAGTGCTTTTCAGGCAGCTGGGATGCCGCTGCTCGGTCCCGGTTGAAGAACTTTGTTTTAAAGGGCTTAGATCGGGATGGTAAATACTCTGTTTGCAGAAGAACTCTGATAAATTGGTAGTGACCTTGGAGGGCTGTGCTCCAAAGGGCTGTGCAGTCATGCGGAAGGCACTGGGATTGATTAATGTGGTCTGTTATGGTTGAGGGAGTAGAGGCGGTGGGCTGAGTGCAATCCTTTGACAGCCCTGCCCATGTTGGTGAACTCTTAAAGGCAACATCCTGTGCCCAAAAGGAGGCTATTGGTATAATCTGGGGAAGAAGCAAAAAGAAGAAGAAGAAGAAGAAAAGCTAAAGAGGTAAATATGAGAATCACGGAACTAGAATGAGCAAGACTGGAGAATCAAATAGGGCACAAGGTAAAGGAGGGGGAAGACTAAGGTAAGATTCTGAGGTTTCCATGGCTGGTGTGTGTGTGTGTGTGTGTGTGTGTGTGTGTGTGTGTGTGTGTGTGTGTGTGT